>NC_041386.1:23874205-23878048 GCF_002162155.2 Triticum dicoccoides
AGCGATGCACCGTGGAGCCAACGGCCATGCCAATCGTAATCTTGGTGCAGGTTCTGAACAAATTAATGTCCGTTTCGTTGTAGGGGCAGGGCAGGCTCATTTCTCATTCATACCATGGCGTCCGAGACTCGAGGCTCGGCGGAAACAAGCGAGATCTTTAACACCCAGGCCTCTCAAAAGTTTCAGGGCACATACCCTCTTCCAATTAACCACGTGTTTGGTATGCCCGAAGCTTCTTCATCGGCATTCCACATGAAACGAAAACTCTTCTAATTTTATTCATTCTCTTAATCGCCCAACCATTCAAGCAGAAATTTGTGAGGAAGTAACCGAATTAACCACCAGGAGCCTCCCACTAAGAGCGAAGAGCTTACCTTTCCATGACTTCATCCTGCCTCCCGTCTTATCAATTGGCCCCTGAACCTCAACTCTTGGTTTTTTTAGCTCAGTGGAAGACCGAGATATATGCTTACTACAAGGAAAAATCAACGTAGCCCCTCTGAATCTTTTTAAAATCTCCTGGTTCTCTAGCTGGTCACGGTGGATGGGTTAAGTTGTGCGCTTGTCAAAGTTGACATTAAGCCCAAAAATATCACCAAAGCGCACAAGCATTCTCTGAACAACATCAATGCCAGCCTTGATGGGGTTAAGGAAAAGCATTCTATATGGGCAAAGGGTTCAAAAGCGTGTGCAACATCAAGCTTCATATTGAAAGCCTACATGCTGATTTTGAAAGTTTGTAGTAATAAAACTTACATGTCCCACATATAGGCTTGGACATATTGAATGTGCCATCGAAATCAGTTTGAGGACTCTTCAGATTATACGTGGGGCATATAAGTTATATTTACGAAAGCCTAGCTCAATTACCTCAAGTTGTATTTCCGTTCTTAGAAATGGAAAGGTTGTTGGCCCGGTTCAGGAAAAAGCCTAGCATAATTCTATTTGTATAGATGGGCACGATTAGAATTTAGAAATTCTGTTTAACAATGAAACCATTACTCATAGGTAAGTCATGTGTAGATCCCAGGATTTTCTCGTTTTTGTTGATTACCATGGGAAATGTGGTGCCTTTAATTCCGCATGTTTTATATATATAAAGCATACAATTAGTTTGCCAAAAAGAAAAAAAAGGTAAACAACTGTTTGAATTGACTAATTTCAGTTTAGTTTGTATGATTTTGTATATTAAACCTGAATGCCAAATGTATCGCACGCTCTTATAACTTATACTCAATTTAGTTTGTGAGTTTGTCCTTTACCATGTTTTTTGTTTCAGGAGCACGATGAAGCCGAGTACCGGTCTCTCTCTCTCTCTCTCTCTCTCTCTCTCTCTCTCTCTCTCTCTCTCTCTCTCTCTCTCTACATTTTACTACTTCCAGTCGTCCGTAGCTCTGGCCCTACTTTGTCCTAGCCCCGATCTAGATAAAAATCCATTTTGAAGGGGGGGGGGCGCTAGTCACTTTCAGTGATGCACTGTGGAGCCAACGGCCATGCCAACCGTAATCTTGGTGCAGGTTCTGAACAAATTCATGTCCATTTCGTCGTAGGGGCTGGGCACACTCATGTCCCATTCATACCCTGGTGTCCGAGACTTAGGGCTCAGCGGAAACAAGCGAGATCTTTAACACCCAATTTAGTTTGTGAGTTTGTCCTTTACCATGTTTTTTGTTTCAGGAGCACGATGAAGCCGAGCCTCCGTCTAGCTCCTGTGGCGATACGAGGGTATGGGAGCCCACCGCGGGAGTGAGGCAGCTCAGCTAGGTGCTAAGGGCGGCGAGAGGAGCCCTTGGGTGGTGTACGATGGTGAGGCGTGGCGGCAGTACCTCCAGAACATCCACCCCTGCTGGCTGTTGGCGTACAGAGTCGTGAGTTTACTGTTCTTCACGACATTCACGGTGATCATCGTCAAATCGTGCGGCCACACCATCTTTTATTACTACACGGAGTAAGTGTCTATTTTACCCCTTCTTCAAAGAAACATGGTCTACTTAATTAATTGGTGTTGCTTATTTCATAGTTGGATGATCCTCCAAAGAAACTAAAAATATGGTAAAATGCATCTGTAGATGGTAGTTTCCTCTACTTGCCTATTGTCAAACTTGCAACGTGTGTAGCGTCGCACAATGCAGCGTGGCGCTGCTGAGTGGATCTGCTATGTGGGTTTGTTTTATGAATTGCGGGTAGTCCTGGCCATGGGAAGACCGGCCCGGCCAGCCCGGCCCGACGCGACTCCTGGGCCAGGCTCAGGCCTAGATTTTGAGCCCGATGGCAGCGCCAGACCGGGCCCAGGCCCATCGTTTTTGCGATTTCCTGAAGGGGCCCGGCCCGAGGCCCGTCAGACGTTTATGTGTTTGAGCTAGGCTTGGGCCTAAAAACTAGGCCCGATGGCCGGGCCGGGCTCAGTCTTGGGTTTTTTTGCCTCGGGCTTGGCTAGGTAACGCGTATCGAACAAAGGCATATCCTATTTGGCGCATCGCCAACGGGTGCCTGCAGGCGTTTCTAAACCCAAGCTCTGTAGCATTTATAATATTATATGTAAATGACATATTGTTGACTGGAAATAATACATAATTTCTGGATAGCATAAAAGGATACTTGAATAAGAATTTTTCATTGAAAGACCTCGGTGAAGCTGCTTATATATTAGGCATCAAGATCTATAGAGATAGATCAAGACGCTTAATTGGACTTTCACAAAGCACATACCTTGATAAAGTTTTGAAGAAGTTCAAAATGGACTAGTCAAAGAAAGGGTTCTTGCTTATGTTATAAGGTGTGAAGTTGAGTCAGACTCAATGCCCGACCACTATAGAAGATAGATAGAAAATGAAAGTCATTCCCTATGCCTCGGCCATAGGTTCTATCATGTATGCAATGTTATGTATCAGACCTGATGTGTGCCTTGATATAAGTTTAGCAGGGAGGTACCAAAGTAATCCAGGAGTAGATCACTAGACAGCGGTCAAGAACATCCTGAAATACCTGAAAAGGACTAAGGATATGTTTCTCATTTATGGAGGTGACAAAGAGCTCGTCATAAATTGTTACATCGATGCAAGCTTTGACATTGATCCGGATGACTCTAAGTCACATATTTATATTTAATGGTAGAGTAGTAAGTTGGTGCAAATCCAAGCAGAGCGTTGTGGCGGGATCTACGTGTGAAGCGAACTACATAGCTGCTTCAGAAGCAGCAAATGAAGGAGTCTGGATGAAGGAGTCTGGATGAAGGAGTTCATATCCGATCTAGGTGTAATACCTAGTGCATTGGGTTCAATGAAAATCTTTTGTGAAAATACTGGAGCAATTGCCTAGTGTGGCCGCGTGATTTGACGATGATCACCGTGAACGTCGTGAAGAACAGTAAACTCACGACTCTGTATGCCAACAACCAGCATGGGTGGATGTTCTGGAGGTAAGCCTCACCATTGTACACCACCCCAGGGCTCCTCTCGCCGCCCTCAGCACCTAGCTGAGCTGCCTCACTCCCACGGTGGGCTCCCATACCCTTGTATCGCCACAGGAGCTAGACAGACACTCCTACACAAGCCAACACTGAGAGGAAGCATAGGCCCACCTCCCAGCGCAACCAGTATTGTAGGCTCGACTTCATCGTGCTCCTAAAACAAAAAACATGGTAAAGGACAAACTCACAAACTAAATTGGGTGTTAAAGATCTCGCTTGTTTCCGCCGAGCCCCGAGTCTCGGACACTAGGGTATGAATAGGACATGAGTGTGCCCAGCCCCTGCGACGAAACGGACATGAATTTGTTCAAAACCTGCACCAAGATTACGGTTGGCATGCCCGTTGGCTCCATGGTGCATCACTGAAAGTGACT
>NC_041386.1:23878395-23882414 GCF_002162155.2 Triticum dicoccoides
GAAGTAGTAAAATGTAGAGAGAGAGACCGGCGCTCGGCTTCATCGTGCTCCTAAAACAACAAACATGGTAAAGGAAAAACTCACAAACTAAATTGAGTAGAGGTTATAAGAGCGTGCGATACATTTGGCATTCAGGTTTAATATACAAAATCATACAAACTAAACTGAAATTAGTCAATTCAAATGGTCATTTACCTTTTTTCTTTTTGGCAAACTAATTGTATGCTTTTTATATATAAAACATGCGGAATTAAAGGCACCACATTTCCCATGGTAATCAACAAAAACTGAGAAAATCCTGGAATCTACACATGACTTACCTATGAGTAATTGTTTCATTGTTAAACAAAATTTCTAAATTCTAATCGTGCCCATCTATACAAACAAAATTAAGCTAGGCTTTTTCTTGAACCGGGCTAACAACCTTTCCATTTCTAAGAACGGAAATACAACTTGAGGTAATTGAGCTAGGCGTTCGTAAATATAACCTATATGCCCCACATATAATTTGAAGAGTCCTCATACTGATTTCGATGTCACATTCAATATGTCCAAGCCTATATGTGGGACATGTAAGTTTTATTACTGTAGACTTTCGAAATCAGTATGTAGGCTTTCAATACGAAGCTTGATGCTGCACACGCTTTTGAACTCTTTGCCCATATAGAATGCTTCTCCTTAACCCCATGAAGGCTGGCATTGATGCCGTGCAGAGAATGCTTGTGCGCTTTGGTGATATTTTTGGGCTTAATGTCAACTTTGACAAGCGCACAACTTAATCCATCTGCCGTGAGCAGCTAGAGAACCAGGAGATTTTAAAAAGATTCAGAGGGGCTACGTTGATTTTTCCTTGTAGTAAGTATATATCTCAGTCTTCCACTGAGCTAAAAAAACAAGAAGAGTTGAGGTTCAGGGGACAATTGATAAGACGGGAGGCAGGATGAAGTCATGGAAAGGTAAGCTCTTCGCTGTTAGTGGGAGGCTCCTAGTGGTTAATTCGGTTACTTCCTCACAAGTTTCCGGTTGAAAGGTTGGGCGATGTGATGCCCCCGATTTGACCGTACACTAATCATACACGCAAATGTGTACGATCAAGATCAAGGACTCACGGAAAGATATCACAACACAACTCTAGACACAAATTAAAATAATACAAGCTTTATATTACAAGCCAGAGGGCTCGAATACATAAGCTCGAAAACACAAGAGTCAGCGGAAGCAACAATATCTGAGTACAGACATGAGTTAAACAAGGTTGCCTTAAGAAGGCTAGCACAAAAGTAGCAACGATCGAAAAGGCAAGGCCTCCTACCTGGGAGCCTCCTAACTACTCCTAGTCGTCTGCAGTCTTCACGTAGTAGTAGGCATCCTCCGGGTAGTAGTAGTCATCAGTGGCGTCGTCTGGCTCCTGGGATCCGTCCTCTGGTCGTAACAATCGGGTATGGGGGAAAAGGAAGTAGCAAAGCAAATGTGAGTACTCATCCAAAGTACTCGCAAGACTTACATCAGATCTAAACTAAGTATGTATCTGTATCAAAGGAATGGGTTGTATCTGTGGACTAAACTGCAGAATGCCAGAAGGGAAGGGGAAAGCCTAGCCTATCGAAGACTAGCATCTTCTGGAAACCACCATCTTGAAGCAAACAGGAGGGAGTAGAGTAGCATAAAGTAAAGTAGCAGTAGTGTTATCAACCTCGGCCAGAGATCCTTTCTCGACTCCCTGTGAGAAAGCAATCCCAGAGCCATACTATCCACTTATCATCACAATCCAATTCTCATCACCATCCATTCATTTCTCATCACAAGTATCCAGTTCTAGTTGTACCGATCGGGATACAACTCCAAGTGTCTGTTACCGTAGGACAGGCTATCGATAGATGTTTTCTTCTCTGCAGGGGTGCACCAACTTACCCACCACGCTTGATTCACTCCGGCCGGACACACTTTCCTGGGTCATGCCCGGCCTCGGCCAAACAATACGCCGCAACCCGACCTAGACTTAATAGAGAGGCCAGCACGCCAGACTAAACCTATGCCCCCAGGGGTCATGGACAATCTCCCCGGAAACTCCTGCACGTTGCGTACGCGGCCGGTGAGCAGACCTAGCTACCTCCTTCAACAAGGCAGGTGCTTACGCAGTCCAATGGCGCGCGCCGCTCAGTCGCTGACGTCTATTAAGCTTCGGCTGATGTATACGACGCAGAACGCCCATACTATGCCCACGTGATGGTTAGTGCTATCAGGCCAGAGGCCCCTCGGATCAAATATCCAAAACGTAGTGGATTGGGAGCACGCGGTAACAAGCAGAGACTCACGAAAGATGTGACCCCGTTGCCCCGTCTCGAGTACTTGCGGCAAGGGCTAAGAATGCACGGCCATGCCTCGTAAGTATCTCGCGGGCACCTTCCAGGTCAACCCGACTCCACATCACTCGCTATTAAGCTCGCTCGGGTACCCCTCAGGGTCGACCCGTCTTTACTAACATGGCTCAGTGTAAAGTCATAGTAATCATAGTAATTGTGTGTCTAACACCAAAGGGAAAACCCGAGGAATCACCCACGGTGAATTCCACTAAATGTTGTCATCAAGGTGAACGTAAGAGGATCCACCCTCGAGGTTCACACTTGAGGGGTTGCACGACAGAGCCGTACCGAAAGTGGTTAAGGAGGAAATCACCCTCGATGATCACGACCGAATAGCTACACTACAGAGATCTCATCAGGAGTGATGTCTGAGGTTCACCCTCGGCACTCGATAGTAACTTTGTAGTGTCATACAACTAGGGGGTGATGTGCGGTGTCGGGGCCTAGACGCCAATCACGTTGATCGAGTCATCGAACATAAAGCGAGGCAACTGGGACAAGGTGGGGGTCACTGATGGATCACTAACCAACCTATACTAAGCAGTTTAGGATAAGCAGGTAAGGTATGAAAGCAGGTACAACAACAGGCTATGCATCAGAGTAGGATCACACAGAAAGAAGTAGCAGTTCTAATGCAAGCATGAGAGGGAAGGAAATGGGCGATATCGGAATGCTCAAGGGGGTTTGCTTGCCTGGTTGCTCTGGTAAGGAGGGGGGATCGTCGTCGACGTAGTCGATCACAAGGGCAGCATCGGTCTCGGGGTCTACCGAAGAGAAGAGGGGGAAGAAATAGTAAATATAAAGCAAACATAGCACCACAAAGCATAACATGGCAATAAGATGTGACGGGTGTGCCTAACGCGGTAGGAGGTGATACCGGCGAAGGGGGGAAACATCCGAGAAAGTATCCCCGGTGTTTCGCGTTTTCAAACAGTTGAACTGGAGGGGGAAAGTTGCGTGTTTGCTATGCTAGGGATGCGTGGCGGACGAACGGGCTGCGTACCCGGGTTCGTCTCGTCGTTCTGAGCAACTTTCATGTACAAAGTTTTCCCATCCGAGTTACGGTTTATTTTATATTAAATTTAAAAGATTTAAAACATTTTTAGGATTTATTTAATTATTTTAATTCAATATTATCCAGAATAGTGCTCGCTGACGTCAGTAGTCAACAGGGGTGTTGACTGGGTCGATGACGTGTGGGTCCCACTGGTCATTCACTTAGTTAATTAAACAAGATTAGTTAATTTAATTAAAGTGATTAGGTTAATTAATTAGGATTAATTATATTAATTTAACAGGATTAATTAAGTTAATTAATTCATTAATTGATTAATTATTATTTATTTTTTTAATTTCTTTTAAAAAAATGTTCTGGGGCGTGGGGCCCCACTATCATAGACACAGAGGGGGCCTAATGGGTGCGGGGCTAACGGCGACGGGCGGCAGCCCGAATGGGCGCCCGCCCAGGCCAACAGGAGGGACGGTGGGGCGTCGCCAGCCTCCGCAACGGGCGGCCGCAGCCGCCGAGGAAGGAGGGGGGCGGCCATGCGGCGGTGTAGGGATGAGGCTGCGGCGATGGCGCGGGCACACGACGGCGAGCTGGGGGGCGATGAGGCGGGCGCATCGCGGCGCGGTTGGGCGTCGGGGGCGTGCGCG
>NC_041386.1:23883483-23884358 GCF_002162155.2 Triticum dicoccoides
GGAGTGGGTGCGTGGGTTAGGGTCTGCGGGGGGTGAGGGGATATGGGAGCGCCGGCTGGGCCGGCCGGTAGCTGGGCCGGTGGCCTACTGGCCGAAGCCCAGTGAGAAGGGGGGCCTTTACTCTCTCTCCCCTCTGCTTTTCTTTGTTAACTCCTTTTCTGCAAAAACCAGAGAAGGAAAATGATTTATCAAGGGACCCTAATAATTTAGAAAAAAGGTGAGATTAGATCATAAAAGTCCAGTGCATTTTTAGGCAATGTCACAATTATTTTTGGGAGAGATTTAGATTCATTTGGAATTTTTATAAATGAATTTGCATTTTAAATTGCTGCAATGGCACTGTTATAACTGTTAGTGTCCATTTTAGCATAGGAGTGATGTTGTTTTTATTAACATCAAATTGCATTGGAATATTTGGTAAATGATGAACATTTTTCCAGCAATTTTTGTGCAACTTCAAGTTTCACTTATGTTTTGAATTAGAATTCGGATGGGAGTAGAAAAGAGATATTGAACAAAGGTGATTAAGCATTCTTTAGCCAAAAGATTAGGCTTAATCACACAGGGTTACTGTAGCATGACACTGGGGTGTTACAGGCGATTAAGAGAATGAATAAAATTAGAAGAGGTTTCGTTTCATGTGGAATGCCGATGAAGAAGCTTCGGGCATACCAAACGCGTGGTTAATTGGAAGAGGGTATGTGCCCCGAAACTTTTGGGAGGCCTGGGTATTAAAGATCTCGCTTGTTTCCGCCGAGCCCCGAGTCTCGGACGCCATGGTATGAGTGGGACATGAGCGTGCTCTGCCCCTGCGACGAAACGGGCATTAATTTGTTCAGAACCTGCACCAACATTACAGTTGGCATGGCCGTTGG
>NC_041386.1:23884580-23951557 GCF_002162155.2 Triticum dicoccoides
CTAGACCGGAGCTAGGACAAAGTAGGACCAGAGCTACGGACGGCTGGAAGTAGTAAAATGTAGAGAGAGAGAGAGAGAATGATGTCGGAGAAGACCTCGTCCGCCATAGCCGTGATATATATAGAGAGAGATAAAAAAGGAGGTTGTGTGTGCTAACATATCCACAAAAGTAGCTTACGTACTTGCTAGTGTTATCTTTCCGTGGATTACCATCTTGGCTCCAACAATGGAGATGACAAACATCTCATACGGCACTTTTGCTTCGGTAGACCACTCTAAACACAAGGACGGTTCAAATTAATCCATACCTCTTTATAATAAATGGCATGATGGTTATATTTCATTGTATACTCTCTTTTTCAGAATCATTTCGTTGTATATGTATACGCCGTACTCTTGCTGCCCTCACAAGATAATGCGTCCCATCCATCTTTTTTTCCTTTGAATTTAAATCACAAATTTTTCAGAGAGTGCCAAGATTCGAGCCAGCAACTTATGGTTCACAATGAGTCGCCATATCGAACTTTCCCACATCAGTTAAAATGAATACAAGTGTCTTTCTTATTCTTTTATTCTGTCCTCTTTTATTTTTCCTATTTTCTTCTTTCATTCTTTCCTTTTTCTTGCTCTTTTTTCACGTCTTCTCAAGCGGTTTTGTTCCGTATTTATTTCCCTTTTCCATTTTTATTTTTTGTTTTCCTTTCTATTTTTCTTCATTTTTCACTTTCCTTTTTCTATTGCAATATGCACAAAACAATGATTTCATTTTTCCAAAATGAATGAACTTTTATTAAAATTTGCGAACATTTTTTCAAACTTGGTGAACTTTTTCCAAAATTGAGAACTTTTCATCAAATTCATAAAAAAATATTGATGAACGTCTTTTTAAAATGGATGGTTTTATTTTCAAAATCAATGAAACTTTTTTCTCAAAATTGATGAACTTCTTTCAAAATGAATGCATTTTTTAAAGTAGATGAACTTTGTTTTAAAATTTATGGGGTCTTTTCAAAATCGATGAACTTATTCAAATCCTTCAACTTTTTTCTCCAAAATCCATGAAATTTTTCTCAATTCATGGTGTTTTTCATTTTGTGAATATTTTGCAAATCCGCGAATATTTTTTCAAATACATGAACTTCTTCAAAAATATGATCCTTTTTAAATTCAACGGTCAAAGGTCAAAGATGTCCACGCTCAACTTGTCGTCCATGTCAACCATGAAGAAGTTTTTTTTGGTCGAACTAGAAAGAAGCGATCAGGCATATGGTCTTGACGATCGATAGCTGATCGCTCGTGTAGTTGGGCCGACCTATGAAAGGTAGCATGCGAGTGCTACCTAGGAGCTCCCGCTGTATAGGGAGTAGCTTGACATACTTTGCTTTTTCATATCTCAATTTTCTCTTTTTGAACGTTATTATGCTTTTTGAAATTTTTTCAAAATTAAAAAATGTATTCTTAAAATTGTTTGGAATACAAAGAAATCAAGGTGGGCATTCGGTAGAAACCGAAAATTTGATTTATACTATTCTTTTTTAGTCCATTTAGCAAAACTAAAACCAAAACGTTTCTGGCCTAACCGAACAATCTCCGTTGAACATGATACTTTTTTGGAAATCTCAGGACTGGCCCCAACTTTGGTAGGCACACAGGTAGGCGTGCCCATGGTAGTCATCTACAGCGGGTTTGAATGATTTCCTACATCATATGCAAGTTGCGACACGTCCGGCCATTTATAAACCATTTTTGACCAGGAAAACTCAAGAAAATACAAAACTTGCCGAAAATCAAAACAACTTGGCATGGTGCCTTAACTTGGTCATACAAGCCACGTGAAAAAACTGGGGTCATTTCAAGGATGTCGAAAAACAACATGCTATGAGATGAAGCCTTGTATTTTATTAATATTTGTATTTCAATGTTTGTACATTTTTTTACAATTGCAGTCATTTCAATGTTTGTACAAGTTTTTAGAATGCAAATATTTTAATTTATAAAAAAATTAAAAAGCAAACTTTTTAAAAAAATTAGACAAGTTTTTAAAAGACGAGCATTTTTTGGAAATGAAAAAGAAATGAAAAGGGGAAATGGAAAAGAAACAAAAAACTATCAGCAAAAAAGAGAAAGAAATAGTGGAGAAAGTCTATTTTGCTACAGTAAGCTGGTCAGTAAAGGATACTTCTAGTAGGTTGCGTTTTTATAGTTAGACATTGAAGCTTATCAGCTCTTGTACCTAGCGACGAGCGGTCGGTAGTGAGAGTTACAGGGCTCGATCCCTCGCACTGCCATTTCATTTTTTGATATATTTTTCCTGTTTTCGCGTGTGATAATGGGCGGGCCCAATCGGGCAGCGTCCTGTGCGTGGCGCCATCTATATGACTGTACTTCCCAAATGCCGAACCTTATTTGCCGCCCATGGGTGTCAAACCGTCGCGGCTCCGTTGAAGCGAATCGAACGATTGACATGATACGAGTTGGCCCACTTTGAACGAGCAACCAGTTTTAGGAACCTTTTTAAAGGTTCCCTGAGCTTTTTTCCTTTTCTTCTTCATGTTTTTATTTTTCGTTTTTCTTTCTGCTTATTTCTTCCTTTTCTTTTCTTTTCTTTTACCTTATTTTGTTTCCTTTTTATTTTCCATAAATTAGAAATTCAAAAATTATTGAAATTCCAATTTTTCTTCACATATTCTAAAATTGTTCATGTTTTTCAAATGTATTCATGTTTCAAAAAAGTTCAGAATTCCAAATTCCAATAAAAGTTCGAAATTCCAATTTGTTCATTTTCCAAAAAATATTCATATTAAAAATAGTTCACCGTACATTGGGAAAATGTTCACTATGTATAGAAAGTGTTCAACGTGTGTACAAATTTTATTCAGCGTGCATTTCAAAAAAATCAGCATATGTTTTCAAGAAAGTTCAGTTTTGTATTTGAAAAAATTCAACATATATTAAGAAAATGTTCAGTGTGAATTTTAAATTCACTTTTTTTTAAAAAAATTCACATTTAAGAAAATAATATTTGATTTTTTACGATTTTGAAACATTGTTGGCATTCTCAAGAAATTTTGTTCACATTGTTTTGTAAAATTATTGAAAAACCCGAATCTGCAGCTCTAATTATTACTTTAAAGTTTTTGTTTGAACACTATTATTACTTTAACGTTAGCGCTGCCTTTAAGCCGTCATCAGTCACTAGGTCGTCTGGTTATTGGTTGCACGTATGGCCAGGTTGTGGGTTTGATATCCGTTTTAAGCGCTTTTATAATTTTTGCGAAATTCCTACATTCAATCGGCTCTTGCGAAATGGGCCGGCCCGTTTGCTCCCTACCTTTAGCGAAAACTAGACTATTATGTGAATGTATTAATACATATACACCAGACTACCGTATAATTTGTGAAATGTCTATATTGCCCATACATTTCGTAGTGGCAAAACCTTGCTTGTTACAACATCCTATAATCTCAAGAATTAACCCCCTGGGTTCCTTCAGGAAAAAAAACTTTGGGATAGGGAACCCCAAAACGCCTTCTAGGGTTTTAAGTTGTTAAGGTGGTGCAAAGTGATTGCTGTCATAATCTACATCCCTATGATGCTCATGGGAGGACAAGGTCTCTAGTGGCAAAGGTTAGCGGCCATGGGGTTCGAGTTCGAGCAAGCAGGAGAAGGAGAATGTGGAGAACATGCTAGAAAGGATGAATTTGACGGAAAAGGAGAAGGCCACTTTGACTGTGGATGATCTTGTTGAAGGTTATCAAGAGTGGATGTAGTATTCTTTAGAGAAGGAGCACATCACCGTGGTACTCAACAATAATTACAAGCCACAACCAACACAAATAGGAAAATATGACTAGACACACACTCGATTATTGGACCGACAACCAAACATGTTGTATGTATCCAGTGAAGGAAATATGCCCTAGAGGCAACAATAAAGTTGTTATTTATATTTCCTTATATCATGATAAATGTTTATTATTCATGCTAGAATTGTATTAACCGGAAATTTAGTACATGTGTGAATACATAAACAAACAGAGTGTCACTAGTATGCCTCTACTTGACTAGCTCGTTAGTCAAAGATGGTTAAGTTTCCTGACAAAGAGTTGTCATTTGATAAGCGGGATCACATCATTAGAGAATGATGTGATTGACTTGACCCATCCGTTAGCTTAGCACGATGATCGTTACAGTTTCATTGCTACTGCTTTCTTCATAACTTATACATGTTCCTCTGACTATGAGATTATGCAACTCCCGAATACCGGAAGAACACCTTGTGTGCTATCTAACGTCACAACGTAACTGGGTGATTATAAAAATGCTCTACAAGTGTCTTCGATGGTGTTTGTTGAGTTGGCACAGATCAAGATTAGGATTTGTCACTCCGAGTATTGGAGAGGTAATGAGTTAGTTACGGGATGATGCATTACGGAACGATTAAAGAGACTTGCTGGTAACGAGATTGAACTAGGTATTGAGATGACGACGATCAAATCTCGGGCAAGTAACATACCGATGACAAAGGGAACAACGTATATCGTTATGCGGTTTGACTGATAAAGATCTTCGTACAATATATAGGAACCAATATGAGCATCCAGGTTCCGCTATTGGTTATTGACTGGAGATGAGTCTCGGTCATGTCTACATAGTTCTTGAACCCGTAGGGTCCGCACGCTTAACGTTCTATGATGATTTGTATTATGAGTTATGTGGTTTGATGAGCGAAGTTTGTTCGGAGTCCCGAATGAGATCGGGGACATGACGAGGACTCTCGAAATGGACGAGACGTAAAGATCGATATATTGAAAGGCTATATTCGGGCATCGGAAAGGTTCCGAGTGATTCGGGTATTTTTTGGAGTACCGGAGAGTTACAGGAATTCGTATTGGGCCTTAATGGGGGGAAGGAGAGAAAGGCCTCAAGGGTGGCTGCGTCCCTTTTCCATGGACTGGTCCAAATTGGACTAGGGAAAGGGGGTGCCCCCTTCCTTCCTTCTCCTTCTCCCTTCCCTTTTTCCTATTCCATGTGGGAGGTGGAATCCTACTAGGACTAGGGAGTCCTAGTAGAACTCAACACTTTGGGCGCGCCCTATGAGGGCCGGTGAGGGAGTCCTGGATTAGGGGGTCTCCGGACAGCCGGACTATATCCTTTGGCCGGACTGTTGGACTATGAAGATACAAGATTGAAGACTTTGTCCCATGTCCGGATGGGACTTTCCTTGGTGTGGAAGGCAAGCTTGGCAATACGGATATGTAGATCTCCTCCCTTGTAACCGACTCTGTGTAACCCTAGCTCCCTCCGGTGTCTATATAAACCGGAGGGATTAGTCCGTAGGACAACAACAATCATACCATAGGCTAGCTTCTAGGGTTTAGCCTCAACGATCTCGTGGTAGATCAACTCTTGCAATACTCATATCATCAAGATCAATCAAGCAGGAAGTAGGGTATTACCTCCATCAAGAGGGCCCGAACCTGGGTAAACATCGTGTCCCCCGCCTCCTGTTACCATCCGCCTTAGATGCACAGTTCGGGACCCCCTACCCGAGATCCGCCGGTTTTGACACCGACATTGGTGCTTTCATTGGGAGTTCCACTGTGTCTTCACCGTAAGGCTTGATGGCTCCTTCGATCATTGGTAGCGATGCGGTCCAGGGTGAGGTTTTCCTCCCCGGATAGATCTTCGTATTCGGCGGCTTCGCACTGCGGGCCAACTCGCTTGGCCATCTGGAGCAGATTGAGAGCTACGCCCCTGGCCATCTGGTCAGGTTCGGAAACCTAAACTACACTGCTAACATCCGCGGAGACTTGATCTTCGACGGATTCGAGCACATGTCAAGTGCGCCACACGATCAGGACGAGCATGATTTAGCTCTGCCTTCGGACAGTGTTCGAGAGATCACACCTGCAACTACTCCGGCCTTCAATCTGGAATAAATTGCGCCATCCGAGGACGGGTGGATGGACCCTGCCATGGGGGCCGCACTCTTAGTGGCGATAGAGCCGGATACTAACTTCACCCCTTACGAGAGCCGTGTTGCCGAACCACTGGATTTGTCCCCGGCCACGGACTCTGAGCCGCCTGCGTCCGTGCCCATCGAATCTTATTGGGCACCGATCATGGAGTTCACCTCTGCGGACATCTTTCAGCACTCATCTTTTGGCGACGTGCTAAATTCATTAAGGTCTCTCTCCTTGTTAGGAGAACCTTGGCCGAACTATGTCCGGCTAGAATGGGATGCGGACGACGAAGAAATTCGCTCCCCACCCACCACCCACTTAGTAGCCACTGTCGACGATTTAACAAACATGCTCGACTTCGACTCCGAAGACATCGACGGTATGGACGATGATGCAGGAGACGAGCAGGAACCACCGCCCACAGGGCGCTGGACCGCCACCTCATCATATGATAGATACATGGTGGACACCCCAAAGAAGGCAATGGCGATGAGACAGCGGAGGATGACCCCTCCAAGAAGCAACCCAAGCGCCGACGCCAGCGGCGCCGCTCTAAGTCCCGCCATAGCAAAAGTAGTGATATCGGCACAAGAGACAATAACACTCCGGATAGTGCCAAAGACGACAACAATCCCCTCCAGCACGATTTAGAGCGGGAGGGTGAACAAGCTAGCCCTCCAGAGCAGGCAACAGATAGAGAATTGGAGGAGGACAATTACATGCCTCTCTCTGAAGAAGAGGTGAGCCTCGACGACGAAGAATTCATCGTGCCTAAGGATCCCGTCGAGCAGGAGTGCTTCAAGCGCCGGCTTATGGCCACAACAAATAGCTTGAAGAAAAAGCAACAACAGCTTCAAGCTGATCAAGATTTGCTAGCAGACAGATACACCGAAGTCCTTGCGGCCGGGGAATACGAACTCGAGCACCCCTCTAAGAGTTACCCAAAGCGCAGGTCGCTACCTCATCTCGAGGAGGAAGCATTGAAACCTACATCACCAGTGTACGATGCGGGTGACCGACCACCTTGTGGCCGAGCCAGAGAGGCGTTTCAGCCTGAAGTTCAGCCTGTACCCCGCCGCCACTCAAACAAAAATACCAAGGCCCAGGGCAAAACACGGGACCTACGAAACGTATTGGAAAGCAGGGCAAAACATGCCAGGTCGATATACGGGTCACGGGGGAGCGTGCCAACACGGGACAATGACCGTCACGCCGGACACACTAAAAGTAAATCCGGCCGGGCCGAATAGAGCAGACAAGACCCATATGAACTGCATCGTGATATAGCCCGGCACAGAGGCGCCGCACACCCCCTATGCTTCACTGATGAAGTTATGGATCATGAATTCCTAGAGGGTTTTAAACCCGTAAATATCGAATCGTATGATGGTACAACAGATCGCGCTGTATGGATTGAGGATTTTCTCCTCCACATCCACATGGCTCGCGGTGATGATCTGCATGCCATCAAGTACCTCCCACTAAAACTCAAAGGACCAGCTCAACATTTTCTGAATAGCTTGCCAGCAGACTCCGTCGGCAGTTGGGAGGATCTGGAAGACGCATTCCTTGAAAACTTCCAGGGCACTTATGTGCGACCACCGGATGCTGATGACTTGAGCCATATAACTCAGCAGCCAGGGGAATCGGCCAGGCAATTCTGGACACGGTTCCTAACTAAGAAAAACCAAATTGTCGACTGTCCGGATGCAGAGGCCTTAGTGGCATTCAAGCATAACATCCGTGACGAGTGGCTCGCCCGGCACCTCGTTCACGAGAAGCCGAAGTCTATGGCGGCCCTCACGACACTCATGACCCGCTTTTGCGCGGGCGAGGATAGCTGGCTGGCTCGCAGCGACAACACATCAAGGAATCTGGGCACTTCAGATACCAAAGATGCCAACGGTAGACCACGTCGTAACAGACACAAGCGCGACGACAACGGCGATAACGCCGATGATACGGCAGTCAATGCCGGATTCAGAGGCTCTAGATCTAGTCAGCGGAAAAATCCATTCAAAAGAAGTACTCCGGGCCCTCCAGTTTGGATCGCATACTTGATTGCTCGTGTCAAATCCACGGCACCCCCAATAAGCCAGCCAATCACACCAATAGAGAATGCTGGGTGTTCAAGCAGGTCGGCAAGTTGAATGCCGAAAACAAGGACAAGGGGCTGCACAGTGATAACGAGGAGGATCCCCGACCGCCAAACATGGGAGGACAGAAGAGGTTCCCCCCCACAAGTGAAGACGGTGAACATGATATACGCAACCCACATTCCCAAGAGGGAACGGAAGCGTGCACTAAGGGACGTCTATGCGATAGAGCCCGTAGCCCCAAAGTTCAACCCATGGTCCTCTTGTCCGATCACCTTCGATCACAGGGACCACCCCACTAGTATCCGTCATGGCGGATCCGCCGCATTGGTCCTAGACCCCATCATTAACGGATTTCACCTCACTCGAATCCTTATGGACGGCGGCAGCAGCCTGAACCTGCTCTATCAGGATACAGTGCGCAAAATGGGTATAGATCCCTCGAGGATCAAACCCACCAAAACCACCTTTAAGGGTGTCATCCCAGGTGTAGATGCCCATTGCACGGGCTCAATCACACTGGAAGTGGTCTTTGGATCTCCGGACAACTTCCGGAGTGAGGAGTTAATCTTCAATATCGTCCCATTCCGCAGTGGCTATCACACACTGCTCGGGCGAACCGCATTTGCAAAATTCAATGCGGTACCGCATTACGCATACCTCAAGCTCAAGATGCCAGGACCTAGGGGGGTCATAACAGTCAATGGAAACACAGAACGCTCGCTCCGCACGGAAGAGCACACTGCGGCCCTCGCAGCAGAAGCACAAAGCAGCCTTTCAAGGAAAACCGCAAATTCGGTGATACGGCCCCCGGACACTGTTAAGCGAGTCCGGAGTAACCTGCAACAGGATCGCCTGGAACGTTCAGAGCTCGCCTAACAATTCGTCCCCCGTCCCAGTCCCAGTCAAGCGACGAAATCCGTGCCGCGCGTACATAATTACGCACTGACGATACCATGGGCATAGGCGGGGGCACGATCAGGGCACGTCCCGCAATGCGGCTTAACCGCCCCAGGGGCTGCATACCTTTATCATTTTTTCTGTTTCAGGACCTTACTCTATGAAAGCCCTTTCCGGCAGTATGATTGCCGGACACATTACAGGAAGGAACAACCAAGGAGGCAAGAAGCTAAGACGTACAAGCAAACCCCCAGGTGGTCTCTAATAACAACCGATATAAGCACTTTTTTACTACCCATACGCAGCTTGCCCTTGGATAGGACATGTCAAATAGTCCTATTTTTCGCTTATTGCCCTAGTTGTATCAGTACGCTTCGACGTATTATTTAAATAACAATGCATATCATTAGTCTATTATTGCATTATCCATCCTTTTTTTTCTTATATGTTCATTTACGACAACTTGAACCCGTACACTCTAGTACGGTCAGCACGCCAGGGGCTTTCGTTTACCCCATAATCCGGCGTGAGAAGTCCGAACACTTTCGACAGTGCGGCACCCCGAACTTATAGCATTATATGCATCAGCTCCGAATCATGTCTTGGGTCAATATTTGGGTTTGCCCGGCTCCCATGTTTTGGTACCTTACGTTCCGCTATATCGGCTAAGGTAGCGCTGGGAGAACTACTGCGATTGTGTCCCGATTCTTCCGGATGAGCACCTCAGTAGAGAAAGCCGAAAGCTGACTGTCACGATAAGGCGAGAGCTGGTCGCTGTTCGAGAGGTCTCAAGTCCTTAAAGACTTCTTCCGCTTCGGGCGAGGAGTCGGCCTTGCCCGGCTTAGGCGTATATAGTGCCCCAAATTCGGCCTTCCAAATACTAGGGGCTTCGCCAAAATTTAAAATTGTAGACTTCTATGGCTAAGTGAGAGTGATAAAGCCTTATAGTCTGATTGCCTGGTTCGTTGTGCTGAACACCTCCCTTGAAGGACCCAAAATTGGGCTAAAGAGTGCTCAGGTTTATCCCGAACACCCCAGTACTAGCTACACGGGGGCAGAAGCCGACGACTGGCCAACTCTCAGATTTTATAAACGGCCGCACAGAAGGTAATATTTTAAATTCAAAAAGCATTGCATAGCGCAAATGAACTCGTTTCACATTACATGATCACATGAGCATGTTCATTCAAAAATTACATCTCTAGCACATTCCTCCGCCACAAGGCGGGAACCCTTCAGGACACTGTCATAATACATTTCGGGGCAGCAATGCTCCTTGCCCTCCGGCAGCCCTTCCTTCACCAGCTTTACGGCGTCCAGCTTCGCCCAGTGCACCTTCGCCCGGGCAAAAGCCCGGCGCGCACCCTCGATGCAGACAGACCGCTTTATGACTTCAAGCCGTGGGCAGGCATCCACAAGCCGCCTCACCAGACCGAAGTAGCTGCTAGGCAGGGGATCGCCAGGCCACATCCAGACTATAAGACCCTTCATGGCCTGTTCGGCCGCCTTGTGAAGCTCGACCAGTTGCTTCAGTTGGTCGCTCAAGGGCATTGGGTGTTCGGTCCCAGTATACTGAGACCAGAACAACTTTTTCGTCGAGCTCCCCTCCTCAGCTCGGTAAAACTCTGCGGCATCCAGTACACGGCGGGGAAGATCTGCGAACACTCCTGGAGAGCTCTGAATTTGGGTAAGTAAAAGGAAAGTTTCCTTCACATGATTGCTTTGCATAATGAATGCCTTACCCGCTGATATCATATTCACCGCATCAATCTCCTGGAGGGCCTTGTGGGCTTCAGCCTTGGCGCTTCATGCGCTTTCAAGCGCCTTTGCAAGCTCGGACTCTCGCGTCTTAGAGTCAAGCTCCAAGGAATCATGTTTTTTGGTGAGAGCCTCGAGCTCTTGCTGCACCTCGTCTACCCAGACTTCTTGCTTTTCCCGCTCAATGCGCTCCTTGGCCGCTTTGTCTTCGGCCTCGGACAGCGCCTTCTTCAGGGTCGCCACCTCGGTTGTGGCCCCTGGCAAATTCATAATGATCCTATTACTTTGCAACCGAATATCTTTTTAATATATAGACAAGGTATTGCTTACTTTTGCTCTCCTCGAGCTACCTCTTGGTAAGGCCGAGCTCTTTCTCGGACCGCTCAAGGTCCTGCTTCAGTGCAGCGACCTCCGCAGTACTTGCGGCAGTGGCCAGTAGTGAAGCCAGCATATGCACATAGACATATTCTGATTAGACTCCTGAGTCATTATTTGATCCTCTATTCGGCCTTTCTTCGCGAACGCCAAACAGAGCATTAGGGGCTACTGTCTATGCAGTAATATTCTCCTATATTTTGATTACTTACCTCAAAGCCTGTTAGGTGGCTGACACAAGCTTCGGTTAGTCCGTTTTTGGCAGACTGAACTTTCTCGATCACCGCACTCATGATAGTGCGGTGCTCTTCGTCGATGGAAGCGCCACGAAGCGCTTCCAGCAAGTTGTTCGGCGCCTGTGGATGGACATAGGCCACCAGCATGGGCGGCTTGCCCCTCTTAGCGGGGAATCGCCTGCCGTAGTCCGGAACCACTGAAGGTTCCGGCGCAGTGTTCGGCTGGGGGCCGAACTTGGAGCCCGTAGGAGTCTTGCTCCCTTTGCGCCAAGGGTCCGGAAGGTCGCCTCGAGGCGCCCCCAGGATTACCTCCCCTCAGCTCGGTGCCTTTTGAGACAACACCTCGACGTTGTCCGTAGGGCAAGGGGTGGAGGCGGTCGGAAGTGAATCGCTATTCATATCCGATGAGTCCAAAGAACCGTCCGATGAAGATACATCGAGACGGGCTCGGGACAGACTGTGTAATCATATTTGGCATGAGGAGAAGCAGTGCAATAGAACATACCATGAATTACTATGGTATCCGGATACTTACAACTTCGCCACGGGCTTCTCCCTGGGTAACCACTCGTCGCCGCTGTAGGCGGCCGTCGTGGAGCAGTCTGGAAGGAGGGTCCTTCCCTTCTTGGACCCTTCGGCCTCCCCGGTTGGGGCGGCCTTCCTTTTCTTGTCTTCCCCAGCTGGGGGGGGGGGACTTTCCTCTTCCTCCTCCTCGTTTTCGTGGGCGGAGTGCACTTCGGAGTTATCGGACGATGAGTCCGATATAACCTTGCGCCGGAGACCCTTTACCCGTGGGCTTCTTCTTGGCCTTCTTCACGGGCACCTCGTAAGGCGTTAGAACCAGCATCTCCGTTAGGAGAGCATCTGCAGGATCTTCGGGTAGGGGGGCTGGGCAATCGATCTGCTCCGCTATCTCTACCCACTCATGTTAATGGCATGGGAGATTAGATCCCACACATGATTAAACTGGGGCAAATAAATATCCGGTGAGATATAAAAACTTACCGGATTGGCATGGCGCTTTGCGCTGAGTCCTCGGTCCTCGGTAAGGGGAGGAGGTACCTCGACACCCTTGAACAGCACCTTCCAGACGTCCTTGTGCGTCGTGTCGAAGAGCTCTCGCAGCGTCTGGTGCTCGGCCGGGTCGAACTCCCACAAATTGAATACCCGTCGATGACACGGGAGAATCCGGTGGAAGAGCATGACCTGGACCATGTTGACGAGCTTGATTTTCTTGCTCATCATGTTCTTGATGGTCTGGAGTCCGGTCAGCTCTGCCGGGGAACCCCAGGACAGGCCCTTCTCTTTCCAGGAGGTGAGCCGCATGGGGATTCCGGATCGAAATTTGGGGGCCGCCACCCAGTTGGTGTCGCGCAGCTCGGTGATGTAGAACCACCCCGATTGCCACCCCTTTATGGTCTCCACATAGGAGCTAGGTGACGTTAGGCATTTTGCCCACCATGGCGCCTCCGAACTCCGCTTGCTGTCCGACCACCACCTTTGGTTTAACATTGAAGGTCTTCAGCCACAGGCGGAAGTGGGGCCTAATGCGGAGGAAGGCCTCGCTCACGACGATAAACGCTGAGATGTTGAGGATGAAATTGGGGGCTAGATCATGAAAATCCAGCCTGTAGTAGAACATGAGCCTGCGGACAAACGGGTGAAGGGGAAATCCCAGTTCGCGGACAAAGTGGGTAAGGAAAACTACCCTCTCATGGGGTGAGGGCGTAGGGATGATCTGCCCCGCATCTGGCGGCCGGTGCGTGATGTCCGCAGCCAGATATCCGGCTTCCCGTAGCTTTGCAATGTTCTCCTCCGTGACGGAGGAGACCATCCACTTGCCTCCCACTCCGGACATGCTTGGAGTGGTTTGAGGAGAAAGACACGAACTTGGGCGCTGGAGCTCGAGTGCGCGAGAATGGATAAGCAAGGAGGAAGAAGGCATGGGTAAAAAGGGTGAACCTTTGTGCCTTTATAAGGGCGAAAGAGGCGATACGCCTCCCCACTTACCTGGTAAAATCACTTATTCCCCGAGCACCGTAATTGATGGCGCGGTTGGGTTACCCATGTCCGTATTGATGAGAATCATGTGATAAGGGGACACGATCTCTGCTTCGACAAGACGTGTCAAGAAAACCGCCTCGCGATATGTGCAGTGCTGGTTGAGAAAAACGGTTCGAATAATGACCGGGCCATGGCATGATGTCATGTTGCTAAACGTGTCAGCAGACAAGATTTGTGGAAATATTATTCTCTCTACGGTGGTATGTGGGACTTGTTTTGCAGAGCCGGACACTATCCTTGTGTTCAAAATCTTCTATGGAGTATTCGAAGGAAGAACCCGCCTTGCAATGCCGAAGACAAATCTGCACGCCGGACTCATCGTCATTGAAGCCTGGTTCAGGGGCTACTGAGGGAGTCCTGGATTAGGGGGTCTCCGAACAGCCGGACTATATCCTTTGGCCGGACTGTTGGACTATGAAGATACAAGATTGAAGACTTCGTCCCATGTCCGGATGGGACTTTCCTTGGTGTGGAAGGCAAGCTTGGCAATACGGATATGTAGATCTCCTCCCTTGTAACTGACTCTGTGTAACCCTAGATCCCTCCGGTGTCTATATAAACCGGAGGGATTAGTCCTTAGGACAACAACAATCATACCATAGGCTAGCTTCTAGGGTCTAGCCTCTACGATCTTGTGGTAGATCAACTCTTGTAATACTCATATCATCAAGATCAATCAAGCAGGACGTAGGGTATTACCTCCATCAAGAGGGCCCAAACCTGGGTAAACATCATGTCCCCCGCCTCCTGTTACCATCCGCCTTAGACGCATAGTTCGGGACCCCCTACCCGAGATCCGCTGGTTTTGACACCGACAACTGGCCTCCTCCTTCCTCCATCCTTTATATACATGGCTAGGGGCACCCCATAGACACACAAGTTGATTGTTTCCAGCCGTGTGCAGTGCCCCCTCCACCATAATCCACCTCGGTCATATCATAGTGGTGCTTAGGCGAAGCCCTGTTCCGGTAGCATCATCATCACTGTCATCACGCTGTCGTGCTGACGAAGCTCTCCCTCGACACTCTGCTGGATCGTGAGTTCGTGGGACGTCACCAAGCTGAATGTGTGCAGATCGCGGAGGTGCCGTACTTTTGGTACTAGGATCGGTCGATCATGAGGACGTACGACTACATCAACTGCGTTGTCATAACGCTTCCGCTTACGGTCTACAAGGGTACATAGACAACACTCTCCCCTCTCGTTGCTATGCATCACCATGATCTTGCATGTGCGTAGGATTTTTTGAAATTACCGCGTTCTCCAACAGTGGTATCAGAGCCAGGTCTATGCGTAGATGTTATATGCTCGAGTAGAACACAAAGGAGTTGTGGGCGTGGGTATATACATATTGATTGCCATCACTAGTTGATTCTTGATTTGGCGGTATTGTTGGCTGAAGCGGCCCAGACCAACATTACGCGTACGCTTACGCGAGACTGGTTCTACCGACGTGCTTCGCACACAGGTGGCTGGTGGGTGTCAGTTTGTCCAACTTTAGTTGAATCGGATTCAATGAACAGGGTTCTTTCTGAAGATCAGAAAGCAATCACTATACCACGTTGTGGTTTTTGATGCATAGGTAACAACAGTTCTTGCTTAGCCCGTAGCAGCCACGTAAAACTTGCAACAACAAAGTAGAGGACGTCTAACTTATTTTTGTAGGGCTTGTTGTGATGTGATATGGTCAAGACGTGATGTGATATAATTTGTTGTATGAGATGATCATATTTTTCTTGAAGTTGTCGGCAACTGGCAGAAGCCTTATGGTTGTCTCTTTATTGCATAAGATGCAAGCGCCAAATAATTGCTTTACTTTATTGCTATGCGATAGCAATAGTTGCAAGAGCAATAGTTGGCGAGACGACCATGTGATGACACATTGATAGAGATCAAGATGATGGAGATTATGGTGTCATGCCGGTGATGATAGAGATCATGACAGTACTTTGGAGATGGAGATCAAAGGCGCAAGATGATCATGGCCATATCATGTCACATATTTTGATTGCATGTGATGTTTATCCTTTGCGCATCTTATTTTGCTTAGTTCGGCGGTAGCATTATAAGATGACCTCTCACTAAATTTCAAGGTATAAGTGTTCTCCCTGAGTATGCACCGTTGCGACAGTTTGTCATGCCAAGACACCATGTGATGATCAGGTGTGATAAGCTCTACGTTCACATACAATGGGTGCAAGCCAATTTTGCACACGGAATACTCAGGTTAAACTTGACGAGCCAAGCATATGCAGATATGGCCTCGAAACACTGGAGACCGAAAGGTCGAGCGTGAATCATATAGTAGATATGATCAACATAGTGGTGTTCACCATTGAAAACTACTCCATCTCACGTGATGATCGGACATGGTTTAGTTGATTTGGATCACGTGATCATTTAGATGACTAGAGGGATGTTTATCTAAGTGGGAGTTCTCAAGTAATATGATTAATTGAACTTTAATTTATCATGAACTTAGTCCTGATAGTATTTGCATAACTATGTTGTAGATCAATAGCTCGCGATGTAGCTCCCAATTTATTTTTGATATGTTCCTAGAGAAAAACTATGTTGAAAGATGATAGTAGCAATGATGCGGACTAGGTCTGTGATCTGAGGATTATCCTCATTGCTGCATAGAATAATTATGTCCTTAATGCCGCTAGGTGATAGACCTATTGTGGGAGCAGATGCATATGTTATGAACGTTTGACAAGCTCAGTATGATGACTACTTGATAGTTTAGTGCACCATTCTTTACGGCTTAGAACCAGGACTTCAAAAATGTTTTGAACACCACGGAGCATATAAGATGTTCCAAGAGTTGAAATTGGTATCTCATACTCATGCCCGTGTCAAGAGGTATGAGACCTCTGACAGTACTTTGCCTACAAGATGGAGGAGAATAGCTCAACGAGTGAGCATGTGCTCAGAATGTCTAAGTACTACAATCACTTGAATCAAGTGGGAGTTAATCTTCCCGATAAGATAGTGATTGACAAAGTTCTCTAGTCACTATCACCAAGTTACTAGAACTTCGTGATGAACTATAATATGCAAGGGATAATGGAAACGATTCCCAAAGCTCTTTGCGATGCTGAAATCGGCGAAGGTAGAAATCAAGAAAAAGCATCAAGTGTTGATGGTTGACAAGACCACTAGTTTCAAGTAAAAGGGCAAGGGAAAGAAAGGGAACTTCAAGAAGAATGGAAAGCAAGTTGCCACTCCCATGAAGAAGCCCAAAGCTAGACCCAAGCCTGAAACTGAGTGCTTCTACTGCAAAGGAAATGGTCACTTGAAGTGGAACTACCCTAGATACTTGGCGGATAAGAAGGATGGCAAAGTGAACAAAGGTATATTTGATATACATGTTATTGATATGTAATTTACTAGTGTTTATAGCAAACCCCTCGGTATTTGATACTAGTTCAGTTGCTACGAGTAGTAAATCAAAACAGGAGTTGCAATATAAACAAAGACTAGTTGAGGACAAGGTGACGATGTGTGTTCGAAATGATTCCAAGGTTGATAAGATCACCATCGCACACTCCCTTTACCTTCGGGATTAGTGTTGAACCTAAAATAAATGTTATTTGGTGTTTGTGTTGAGCACAATATGATTGGATCATGTTTATTGCAATACGGTTATTCACTTAAGTCAACGAATAATTGTTATTCTATTTACATGAATAAAACCTTCTGTGGTCATACACCCAAGGTGAATGGTTTATTGAATCTCGATCGTAGTGATACACATGTTCATAGTATTGAAGCTAAAAGATGCAGAGTTGATAATGATAGTGCAACTAATTTTTGGCACTGCCGTATAGGTCATATTGGTGTAAGGTGCATGAAGAAACTCCATTCTGATGGACTTCTGGAATCACTTGATTATGAATCACTAGGTACTTGTGAACCATGCCTCGTGGGCAAGATGACTAAAACTCCGTTCTCCGGAACAATGGAGCGAGCAACAGAGTTACTGGAAATCATACATACTGATGTATGTGGTCCAATGAACATTGAAGCTCGCGGCGGATATCGTTATTTTCTCACCTTCATAGATGATTTGAGCAGATATGGGTATATCTACTTAATGAAACATAAGTCTGAAACATTTGAAAAGTTCAAAGAATTTCAGAGTGAAGTGGAAAATCATCGTAACAAAAAAAAATCAAGTTTCTACGATCTGATCGTGGAGGTGAATATTTGAGTTATGAGTTTGGACTTCATTTGAAATAATGCGGATAGTTTCGCAACTCACGCCACCTGGAACACCACAACGTAATGGTGTGTCCGAACGTCGTAACCGCGCTTTATTAGATATGGTGCGATCTATGATGTCTCTCACTGATTTACCGCTATCGTTTTGGGCTTATGCATTAGAGACAGCTGCATTCACATTAAATAGGGCACCATCTAAATCCGTTGAGATGATACCTTATGAACTATGGTTTGGCAAGAAACCAAAGTTGTCGTTTCTTAAAGTTTGGGGTTGCGATGCTTATGTGAAAAAGTTTCAAACTGATAAGCTCGAATCCAAATCGGAGTAGTGCGTCTTCATAGGATACCCAAAAGAAACTGTTGGGTACACCTTCTATCACAGATCCAAAGGCAAGATATTTTGTTGCTAAGAATGGATCCTTTCTAGAGAAGGAGTTTCTCTCAAAAGAAGTGAGTGGGAGGAAAGTAGAACTTGCTGAGGTAATTGTACCTTCTCCCGAATTGGAAAGTAGTTCATCACAGAAATCAGTTCTAGTGATTCCTACACCAATTAGTGAGGAAGCTAATGATGATGATCATCAAGTTACTACCGAACCTCGTAGGTCAACCAGAGTACGGTCCGGACCAGAGTGGTATGGTAATCCTGTTCTGGAAGTCATGTTACTAGACCATGACGAACCTACAAACTATGAGGAAGCGATGATGAGCCCAGATTCCGCAAAATGGCTTGAGGCCATGAAATATGAGATGGGATCCATGTATGAGAACAAAGTATGGACTTTGATTGACTTGCCTGATGATCGGTGAGTCATTGAGAATAAATGGATCTTCAAGAGGAAGACAGACGATGATAGTAGTGTTACTATCTACAAAGCTCGAATTGTCGCAAAATGTTTTCGACAAGATCAAGGTGCTGACTACGATGAGATTTTCTCACTCGTATCGATGCTTAAAAGTTTGTACGAATCATCTTAGCAGTTGCCGCATTTTATGAAATCTAGCAAATGGATGTCAAAACTGCATTCCTTAATGGATTTCTTAAAGAAGAGTTGTATATGATGCAACCAGAAGGTTTTATCAATCCTAAAGGTGCTAACAAAGTGAGCAAGCTCCAGCGATCCATCTATGGACTGGTGCAAGCATCTCGGAGTTGGAATATATTCTTTGATAAAGTGATCAAAGCATATGGTTTTATACAGACTTGCGGTAAAGCCTGTATTTACAAGAAAGTGAGTGGGAGCACTACAACATTTCTGATAAGTATATGTGAATGACATATTGTTGATCGGAAATAATGTAGAATTTTCTGGAAAGCATAAAGGCCTGTTTGAAAGGAGTTTTTAAAAGAAAGACCTCGGTGAAGCTACTTACATATTGAGCATCAAGATCTATAGAGATAGATCAAGACGCTTGATATATTTTCACTGAGTACATACCTTGACAAGATTCTGAAGTAGTTCAAAATAGAACAATCAAAGAAGGAGTTCTTGCTTGTGTTGCAAGGTGTGAAGTTGAGTAAAGACTCAAAACCCGACCACGGCAGAAAATAGAAAGAGAATGAAAAGTGATTCCCTATGCCTCAGTCATAGGTTCTATAAAACATGTTATGTTGTGTACCAGTCCTATTGTGTACCTCACCATAAGATTGGCAAGAGGGTACAATAGTGATCCAGGAGTGGATCACTGGACAGCGGTCAAAAATATCCTTAGTGGAATAAGGAAATGTTTCTCGGTTATGGAGGTGACAAAGAGTTCATCGTAAAGAGTTACGTCGATGCAAGCTTTAACACCGATCTGGATGACTCCAAGTCTCAATCTAGATACATATTAAAAGTGGGAGCAATTAGCTAGAGTAGCTCCGTGCAAAGCATTGTAGACATAGAAAATTTGCAAAATACATACGGCTCTGAATGTGGCAGACCTATTGACTAAATTTCTCTCACAAACAAAACATGATCACTCTTTGGGTGTTAATCACATAGAGATGTGAACTAGATTATCGACTCTAGTAAACCCTTTGGGTGTTAGTCACATGGAGATGTGAACTAATCACATAAAGATGTGAACTATTCGTGTTAAATCACATGACGATGTGAACTAGATTATTGACTCTAGTGCAAGTGGGAGACTGAAGGAAATTGCCCTAGAGGCAATAATAAAGTTGTTATTTATATTTCCTTATATCATGATAAATGTTTGTTATTCATGCTAGAATTGTATTAACCGGAAACTTAGTACATGTGTGAATACATAAACAAACAGAGTGTCACTAGTATGCCTCTACTTGACTAGCTCATTAATCAAAGATGATTAAGTTTCCTAGCCATGGACAAAGATTTGTCATTTGATAAGCGGGATCACATCATTAGAGAATGATGTGATTGACTTGACCCATCCGTTAGCTTAGCACGATGATCGTTACAGTTTCATTGCTACTGCTTTCTTCATGACTTATACATGTTCCTCAGACTATGAGATTATGCTACTCCCGAATACCAGAGGAACACCTTGTGTGCTATCAAATGTCACAACGTAACCGGGTGATTATAAAGATGCTCTATAGGTGTCTCCGATGGTGTTTCTTGAGTTGGCATAGATCAAGATTAGGATTTGTCACTCCGAGTATCGGAGAGGTATCTCTGGGCCCTCTCGGTAATGCACATCACTATAAGCCTTGCAACTAATGTGACTAATGAGTTAGTTATGGGATGATGCATTACGGAACAAGTAAAGAGACTTGCCGGTAACGAGATTGAACTTGGTATTGAGATACCGATGATCGAATCTCGGGCAAGTAACGTACCGATGATAAAGGGAACAGCGTATATCGTTATACGGATTGACCGATAAAGATCAACGTAGAATATGTAGGAACCAATATGAGCATCTAGGTTCCGCTATTGGTTATTGACTGGAGATGAGTCTCAGTCATGTCTACATAGTTCTCAAACCCGTAGGGTCCGCACACTTAATGTTCTGTGACGATTTATATTATGAGTTATGTGATTTGATGACCGAAGTTTGTTTGGAGTCTCGGATGAGATCGGGGACATGATGAGGAGTCTCGAAATGGATGAGATGTAAAGATCCATATATTGGAATGCTATATTCAGACATCGGAAAGGTTCCGAGTGATTCAGGTATTTTTCGGAGTACCGGAGAGTTACGAGAATTTGTATTGGGCCTTAATGGGCCATACAGGAAAGGAGAGAAAGGCCTCAAGGGTGGCCGCACCCCTTCCCCATGGACTGGTCCGAATTGGACTAGGGAAAGGGGGCGCCCCCTTCCTTCCTTCTCCTTCTCCCTTCCCTTTTTCCTATTCCATGTGGGAGGTGGCATCCTACTAGGACTAGGGAGTCCTAGTAGGACTCCACACTTTGGGCGCGCCCTATGAGGGCCGGACTCCTCCTCCCTCCATCCTTTATATACGTGGCCAGGGGCACCCCATAGACACACAAGTTGATTGTTTCCAGCCGTGTGCGGTGCCCCCCTCCACCATAATCCACCTCGGTCATATCGTAGCGGTGCTTAGGCGAAGCCCTATTCCGGTAGCATCATCATCACCGTCATCACGCCGTCGTGCTGACAAAACTCTCCCTTGAAGCTCTACTAGATCGTGAGTTCGCGGGACATCACCGAGCCGATCATGTGTAGATCGTGGAGGTGTCGTACCTTCGGTGCTAGATCGGTCGACATGAAGACGTACGACTACATCAACCGCGTTGTCATAATGCTTCCTCTTACGGTCTACAATGGTACTAGACAACACTCTCCCCTCTCGTTGCTATGCATCACCATGATCTTGCGTGTGCATAGGATTTTTTTTTGAAATTACTGCGTTCCCCATCACCCAGTGCTATCATCTTCCATTGGTTGCACCAAGAGACCATAAGCTCTTGGACTTCTGCATGTTGCGGTAACAAACACATACAGATCCATCATATAACATGAAAAATAACCTACAAAAAATTGTGAACTTTCACTCTGTTAAAAATACAATCGTTGTGACAATTCTAAGTAGCCCAAAGCAAAGCACAAGCACCCATGTAGATCTATGCTTTTTTTGGCCTCAACCCCCTTAAAGGGCCGACACAATTCATTTGCCCATGTCCATTTGGGTCTGCGTGGATAGAAAACACGACCCAACGTGTCGATGCAAACAGATGGTTGTCCATTTTTGTGTCCACTTTGACCCATTTCCAACCCAAATTTGGTCTGGATTTGGGTCCGCATGGACACTCCACGCACGCCCATGACGTCCTCCCCTTGTCCTCCCATGGCCTGCCTGGCAGCGACACACATGTCATTCTTCCTCCCCCCCCCCCTCACCAACAAACTAGCATCTTCGTCATCACCATCGCCGCCGAACTTTCGGCCTCTTCCCCACTACCACTGCCCCCTCCGCCGCATCCACCGATGACCCCATTGCCACCGCATCCACCGGCGTCCACTCTATCGGCCTTGTGGCCGCTTCTTATCGCCAACAGAGTAGTACAAGGCCCACCTACCTAGGGCCACCGGTAGACCTTGGCATACCTAAGGGAAATATGACCTAGAGACAATAATAAAGTTGTTATTTATATTTCCTTAAATCATGATAAATGTTTATTATTCATGCTAGAATTGTATTAACTAGAAACTTGATACATGTGTGGATACATAGACAAAACAAAGTGTCCCTAGTAAGCCTCTACTAGACTAGCTCCTTGATCAAAGATGGTTAAGTTTCCTAAGGATAGACATGTGTTGTCATTTGATTAACGGGATCACATCATTGGGAGAATGATGTGATGGACCAGGCCCATCCATTAGCTTAGCATAATGATCATTAAGTTTTATTTCTATTGCTTTCTTCATGACTTATACATATTCCTTTGAATATGAGATTATGCAACTCCCGGGTACCGGAGGAATACCTTGTGTGCTATCAAACGTCACAATGGAACTGGGTGATTATAAATATGCTCTACAGGCATCTCTGAAGCTGTTTGTTGGGTTGGCATAGATCGAGATTAGGATTTGTCACTCCGAGTATCGGAGAGGTATCTCTGGGCCCTCTCGGTAATGCACATCATAATAAGCCTTGCAAGCATTGTGACTAATGAGTTAGTTGCAAGGTGATGCATTACGGAATGAGTAAAGAGACTTGCCAGTAACGAGATTGAACTAGGTATGCAGATACCGACGAAAGAATCTCGGGCAAGTAACATACCGATGACAAAGGGAATAACGTATATTGTCATTACGGTTTGACCGATAAAGATCTTCGTAGAATATGTGGGAACCAATATGAGCATCCAGGTTCCGCTATTGGTTATTGACCGGAGTGGAGTCTCGGTCATGTCTACATAGTTCTCGAACCCGTAGGGTCCGCACACTTAACGTTCTATGACGATTGGTATTATATGAGTTATGTGATTTGGTGACCGAATGTTGTTCAGAGTTCCAGATGAGATCACAAACATGACGAGGAGTCTCGAAATGGTCGAGAGGTAAAGATTGATATATTGGATGATAGTATTCGGACACGGAAGTGTTCTGGGATGTATCGGGTACATATCAGAGTATCGGGGGCATTACCGGAACCCCCCGGGGGAAGATATGGGCCATAGGAAGGAGGCACACCAGCCCACAAAGGGGTGGCATGCCCCCCACAGGGAAGGAGGCCAAATAGGACTAGGAAACCGGGCAGTGCCCCCCTTTCCTTCTCCCCCTCTCTCTCTTTCCCCCTTTACCCCTCTGGTAAAAGGAAAGGGGGGGTGTCAGGACCCCGATCCTAAGTCACACCGATCTAGCATGTAACACATCATATCACTTTGCGGCCTCACGCACGGTATTCCCACGGGTGCCACCTTACCTGGCCCGGGACCGTTTGCGCCTTTTGGCTCACGTGTATGATAGTGTCGCTAGCATCCATATCACAAAGAACCCGGGCCAACATGACTAGTCGTAAACCCAAAGTGGCACTAACTTATAGGGACAGACATACATGACCCAGCAACGAGCGTGTCGGTCATCAGCGAGTGAATCCGGGCTATAGAAGCTGGGCTAATAGGACTCCGGAGAATCTAGGTTGTAGCAGGCTAACAGGACTGTGGAGACACCGCGTGACATTTCCCCGAAGGGATAGACAGAATGAAGAATGACACATGCCGGCCAGCCTAAGTGTTTCGGAGCAGTAGCAAGCTACCATGGCTCACTGGAAGCACTAGGAGACATTTCCCGGTAAGAGAGTCTACCAAGGATAAACAACTAGGTTATCGGATCCCACACATACCAAGCATTTCAAATCATAGACACAATATGCTCGATATGTGCAAATACAACATGGCATCACAACATAACTCTATGAGTCAAAGTATTTATTCAATAGGCTCCGAGGAGCGAGATATTACAAACATGGGTCTCATTACCCAACATTCAGAGCATACAAGTCAAAGCACATGCGGAAGCTTAACATGTCTGAGTACACACATCTACAAATGAAAAAAAGGCTGAGAAGCTTGACTATCTACCAGATCCTGCTGAGGGCACAAGATCGTAGCTGAGGTATCAAGCTAAACGTCGAAGTCCACATGGAACTACTAGCGAGACTGAAGTCTCTCTGCAAAAACATAAATTAAGCAAACGTGAGTACAAACGTACCCAGCAAGACTTACATCAGAACTATTTACATATGCATCAGTATCAACAAAGGGGGTGGTGGAGTTTAACTACAACAAGCCAGCTTTGACTCAGTGGCTATCCTATATTACGACTGCAAGTAACTCTTTTGCGGTGGCGCACACGAGTCCACATATTCACCAATCAATACACTACTATGGATCTGCTCATGTCTCCCCACGAGAAGGTAATCCATAGCACTCATGCTTATCTTGCGCACTTTAGAGTATCCACTTTCACTTGTTTATGAACTGTACAGGCAACCCAGAGGTCCTTTACCGCGGACGCGGCTATTCGAATAGATCATTTATAACCCTTCAGGGGTGTACTTATTCACACACGCTCTCACCACTTACCACCATGTACACGTCGTGCATCTCGGCAACCTTCAAGCGGAAGCCTAGCGAGGGAGTCGGCCACGACTTGACTAACCACACAAGTCTCTAGTCCAAGTGTATCACCTATTCGGGTTCCATCCGCGAGGAGATCCGGTCGGGGTTTCTCTCATAGCCCCAAACGATGTGTATAGGGTTCCGTGACACCAAACGGGCGCCCGGCATACCCGGCCACGGTGTATCTACGCATCATAGCCCACCCCTAGGGTCAGCGCTACGCACGGCCTCCAACACATATCCTACAAACACCAGGAACTAGTTGCAACTTCTGGACAGAGGGCAAGGGTGGTTAATAAGTCGAGAGGGTCCATTGGTTTCGGGCCCAATGCGTGGTAGTAGTTGTTCATGGATCACAAACACAGAACTTAGTTACTAAGGACGGCTTTAATGAAACAACCCACCATGTACTCCTACATGGCCTCTCATCGATACCTTTACCAAATCGTCTTCACACACTTAGCTCTCAACAGTAGGACATGTTCACACACCTCTAATTCATCCCCGATGAATCAGACCTGACTCAACTCTAAGCAGTAGCAGGCATGACAAACAAGCATAAATGAATAGGCACATCAGGGCTCAAACAACTCCTACTCATGCTAGTGGGTTTCATCTATTTACTATGGCAATCAAGGTTGTTAGAATCACGATTCTGTTATACGATTCTACGACTCTAAGATCCAAACTTACCCATCTGATTCTACGATTTTAGTTCATAAAATCAACGTTTCTACGATCCTGGTAGTGAAGATTCTACGATTTACGATTCTACCATCAAAGCTCCGATCCGATTCAAAATCGTGATTCTGACAACCTTGGTGGCAATGACAGGTCATGCAAAGGAAAAGGGGTTCAACTACCGCAGCATGTAACAGTTGAATCGTTGTTGTCCTAATGCAGTAAAAGAGAGCAGGAGCGAGAGAGTGGGATTGTATCGAAATGAACAAGGGGTTTTTGCTTGCCTGGCACTTCTGAAGATAGTATATCTCTTCATCGGTGTCATCGAACTCATCGCCGGAACAACATCTACTGAAGGGGGACAATTACCGGCAACAGAGAGGAAATACAATCAATGCAATGCAACCATATGATGCATGAATGTGACATGGCAATATGGTGTTGATTGAGCTAATGCAACTAGCAACCATATTAAATGAAGTTGGTTTGAACCCTAGGTTCAAATTCAAACTCCACATAAGGCATTTCAAATGCCAATAATTCAAATTGTCATATACAGTAGCTTTGGGTTTCTCAAACATGCATGAAAATGCCATAAACAGATTTTTTGGATTTTTCTAATAATTTTTCATATATAATTTGTTTCATTTGGAGTTACAGATTATTTTCTATGATTTTCTGAAGTTTATAACATTTTTTGGAATATCCTGGTTATTTAAAATAAACTAAATCCAGAACATGATTTATTGCATCAGCATTACGTCACTCTGCCGTCAGCGAGTCAACAGGGGCGGTCCAGGTCAAACCTGACCAGTGGGACCCGCCTATCGGAGGCTAACCCAACTAACAGAGTTAATTAGCATTAAACTAATCTTAATCTAGATTAGTTAAGGACTGGGCCCACATGTCAGTGTCAGGTCTAGTTAACATTATTAATTAACGCTAATTAAAATCTAACCAGGGTTAGTCAGGGGCTGGCCCCACCTGTGATTGACCCAGGGGAGGTCAAACCCATGGTCAGCGGGGTCAAACCACCGGCGTTTAAACGCCAGCGACGACCAGACGCAGCGGGGCAGCGCAGGATTCACGCTCCGGTGACCAAATGGATGGCAGAGGCCATCTACATGAAGCTGGGGATGAGGGGCATCCGTGGGTGGCCGTGGTTCGAGCGGGGGTGGACGGGGTCAACAGCGGTGACCAAAATGGCGGCAGCCGGATCACGGTGGGTTGCGGGTTTGGGGTTGCGGTGCATGAGAGGGGGGAGATGTTGGTGGCTACGGTCTCATGGGGTCACTCAGAGCATGGTGCCGTACTCAGGTGGGAGCTCCAGTGGCTATAGCCATGGCGGCAACATGGCGCGGCGGCGGCGAGCTTCGGCTCCGGTGAGAATGAGGGCTACAAGGCGCAATCGGGGCAGGGAAGAGGGGGTCGAAGCGGTAGCTCACAACGGTCACGTAGAGAAGCTCGGTAGGCTCGGGGAAGGGTTGGTGACAGCATGCGGTCACCGGCGATCTCGGCGGCCGAGGGAGGAAGAAGAGCTCGGGCTCATCGTCATGGAGCTCCTGGCGGTGCCTGGCTTGGTGCAGAGGACGAGGGGCCGAGGCGGAGCTCGTTGGGCAAGGCAGAGGGCGAGAGGGTGGCTGTGGGCGCAGGGTTACGGCGGCACATCCATGGAGGCTTCGGCCATGGTGGGGAAACGGGCGAGGGGGAGAGCGAGGGAGGGAGAGATCGATCTGAACGGGTCTGAGGGTGGCGTGGCGCTACGGAAAGCTCAAGGCACCCCGGGGAAGCAGGAGGTGGCTCGGCGCGTGCACGCGCGCGTCGGGCACACGCCCTGCCTACTGGCCTAAGGAGGAAGACGACAGGAGCTGCGGTGGTGGGCTAGGCCACCAGCTGGCTGCCAGGTAAGTGGGCCTCCAGGTGGGTTATCTTCTCTTTCTCTTTTATTTTCTGTTTTTCTATTTTTCTGCAACTTTAGAGCTTTATTAAAAATACTAAAACTAACTCAAAAATCATGAAACTTCTCATGCCCACTGTTTGGAATATATCCAACAATAAACATTTTAGTTTATGATTATTTGGACATTTAAAATATTTTACAGCATTTAAATGTCCAAATGCAAATAACATATTATTTAATCCAGTGACCTTATGGTGTCCTAGAAAAGTGTGCACCATTTTTGTCAGAGGTTCTAGACCAAGGCAAAGATGGTGAACATTTTAGAAGGGCATTTCAGGTTCATTGAAAAAATATTTTTGTAAACCCTAGTGGAGTTAAAAGGCGCAAGGGGTTTATACCATCCCCATTTCAAGTTTCAGGAAAATAAACATGATGCATCACTCTAATGCAAGCACTAGGCAGACCAGAACTAGGGATGTGACAACTCACCACACTAAACAAGAATCTCGTCCCGAGATTCAAGTGTAGGGTAAAAGGAAGAGGGGACTCTGACTATCAAAATCTTCATGATCCAACTGGCACTTGATAAGAACATTGATTCGATCACCATCTTTGTCTCGATGTCTTGCTCCGAGAACTCCAACCAACATGACAACGGGAGGAAAGGAAAAACTCTAGAAGGATCGATCTCCTCGAAGATCGAACAACTAAGGATCAAATCACGAAATGAGACATAGCAACATCTCTTGAGCTCAGACACGAAGCATACATCCAAAGGGATGGAGTGAAACAGACGACGAAGGTTCACTAGGAAGGCAACAATTCCACACCTAAGAAGATGGTGGACGAAGTGAGAGTAGCGAGGAGTTAATTGCTATGATTCCATAATGGGGCACCTTAGGGAAGGTGGCTCGTAGAATTAAACCCTTAAGTGGCAAAAAGAATTACTTTTGATATAGAGATCATGGAGACTCTTTATACCAACCTGAGGCAATTCAACAACAATCATTTGGCAGGGTACGAAAGGATGGCATACCCGGACTAGAATGAATGATGTGGACTACCTTGTTGAAGACAACGCAATGGATGATTTTTTCTTATCATCAGAAATGGATGGGACCCATGGTAGGACCACCTTTGAAGATGATCCTGAATAACAATTACTGAAAAGGCAAACCATAGTAATATGGCACAAGGCGGTGCAAGCTGGGAACAAAATGCAAATGTTGGGTATGTTCCAACCATCACATCTGCCTAAGATTCAGATCTGGTTGGTAACGGGATAATTTAGACAACATGTCTAGAAAAGAAAAGTAGCAGCACAAATCAACGAGATTGTCACATCCCTAGTTCTGGTATGACCTAGACCAGCTAGCCATTTGTGCATCATGTTTAAATTCCATTTAAATTTGAAATGGGGATTTGTGAAACCCTCAGAATCATTTCTGGAAATAATCCAGATAAAAATTTCTCCAAAAAGGTCCAAGAAAATGTTCATGTTACTCTCTGAAAATATTGGTCAGAGGTAAAAATCAAACCAATATTTCAAGGAACTCATAAATATTTATTTTGGACATTTGGAGTTAATCCAGTAATTATTTGTGTTGGATAAATATTTTTATATATATATGAAATATTGTCCAATAATTCTGAATTTTGGTGAGGGGTTTTGGAATAATTCCTTAGGTCCCTACAAAATTTTACAGAATTAAATAAATTAGTTTAGTATTATTTTAAAAGCAGAAACAAATGTCAGAAAATAGAAAAGAGAAATAAGAGAGAAGGAGAGAAGTACCAGGGCCTTACCTGGCAGCCCATCTGGCCGGCCCAGCCCACCAGGGGCAGGGAGGTCTTCTTCCTCCCGCCAGTCGGATGCACAGCGCGTGCCCGACGCGCGCACGGCCACCGCCGCCACCTCCTGCTTCCCCGCTCGCTGCTGGAGGCCCCCGACGACGCCACACACTCCCCTCGACTCTCTCTCACCTCCCTCACTCTCACCCCCTTTCCTGGATCCCTCTTCCTCGCATCCGAGCAAGCTCGTCGCCGCCGATCGCTGCTGCCACGGCCACCGTCTCCGCCTCGTCCCTCTGACGTGTCTACGAGCTCTACGACGTCGTCCTCGTCTTCTCCACCGACCCAGGCAAGCCGGGACGCACCGTAGCATCCTCATCGCGCTCATCTTCGGCCTCGGCCGCCGTGGATCGCCGCCGTCGAATTCGCAGCAACCAACGCTTCCCCGACCCTGCTGTCTGCACCATCCCCCTCTTTGTGAGCCCACGGTTCTTCCCCCTCCTTTCTCGTTGTCATTCCGACACCCTAGCACCTAGACCGTGCTAGCCGAGCTCCGGCTGCCGCCCGTTTTGTCACCGTCGTGGCCTGAGCTCGAACGGGTCGTGTCCGTGCACCGCACCGAGCTCCTGGTGATCCCAGGAGGCTGCCCAGCGTTTCACTTTACTCGCCCGCGCTCCACAACGCCATTTCGCCGAGGTCCGAACTCCGATCGCCGCCGCGGGCTCGTCTCCGGCGAGTATAGGCCACCCCAGCCACTGTCGCTCGCCCAGTTGGATGTGGCGCACCTTCTGCTATCCGTAGACGCAAACCACGCGCAAAACCGAGCCCCGTAGCTGTTTTCCGGCGAGTTTCCGCCGCAGTTGAGGTCGCCGCCGGCCGAACTCCGGCGGGCTGACGTGGTCGCTTAGTTAGGCACTAATCACCACTAATCCCTCTCTAACAGACACTGACAGGCGGGCCCCGCAACAGGTCAAATCCCAGTCAACACAGGATTAACTCCCAGTTAATAATGAGCCAATGACATGTGGGACCCGGTCGTCAGGTTTGACCTGGTCAGCTCCGTTGACCTGCTGACGCAGGCATGACGCAATGCTGACGCAATATTTCATTTTCTGGTCTAAAATTAATCAGGAAATTCCAGAAAATGTTCTAAACTTCAAAAATTCATAGAAATTCAACCGTAGCTCAGATTGAAATATTTTATATATGAAAAATGATCAGAAAAATTCAATATATCCATCTGTACCATTTTCATGCATGACAAACCAACCTATACATGTTGTATGTATGAAAACACACTTATGGCATATTTAAGAGCTTATCTTGGAGTTGCATTTGAACCCTTGGTTCAAATGGACCTCAACTAAATAAATGCTAGATGCATTAACTCAAACAGCATCACATACTCATGCCATGTTCATGCATCATATTGTTGCATATGCTTGTGTTTAATTTCCGTCACCGTTCCTTCTCGATAGGTCCTGCTCCGGAGAGTGTTCGAGAGTACCTGTCTGAGGAGCAGTGCCCCCCTGTTGATCTACCAGGCAAGCAACCCCCCTTGTTCATTCTGATACAATCCTACTCTCTCGCTCCTGCTCTCATTTATTGCATTAGGACAACAACGATTCAACTGCTACTTTATGCTGCAGTAGTTGAACCCATTCCTCTACATGACCTGTCATTGCCACAGTAAATAGTTAAAATCCACTAGCATGTGTAGGAGTTGTTTGAGCCATGTTGTGTTCCTACCATGCCATGCCTGCTATTGCTTAGAGTTGTGTCAGGTCCGATTCATCGGGAATCAATTGGAGTGTTATGATATGTTCTGGTGCTGAGAGTTAAGCGTGTGAACACGATTTGGTAAAGGTAGCAGTGAGAGGCCATGTAGGAGTACATGGTGGGTTGTCTCATTGGGACCGTCCTTAAGAACTGAGTTCTGTGTAAGTTGTCCAATGACTAGCTACTACCACACATTGGGCTCCGGGCGCTCCAAGCTCTCTCGGCTTATTAACCGCCTTGAACTCTGTCCAGGAGTTGCAAATAGTTTCTGGTGTTTGTAGGTAGTGCTATTTTTCTACCGAGTGGCACCCGGCAGGGTGGGCTCGGGACAGACTAGGCACAGGTGGCACGGTGTACCAAGTGGCACCCGAATGGTGGGCTTGGGAACCCTGCTCACATCGTTTGGGGCCGTGAGCGACACCCCGGCTGGATCTCCTTGCGGGTGGAACCCAAATAGGCGATAAACCTGGACTAGAGTCTTGCGTGGATAGTCAGGTCGTGGCCGACACCCTCGCCAGGCTTTCGCTTGAAGGTTGCCGAGATACATGACGTGTACATGGTGATAAGTGGTGAGAGCGTGTGTGAAGAAGTACACCCCTGCAGGGTTATCATGATCTATTCGAATAGCCGTGTCCTCAGTTATGGACTTCTTGGATGCTTACGTGGTACATAAACAACTTAAAGTGGATACTCTAAAATGCTCAAGACAAGTGTGAGTGCTATGGATGGCCTTCTCATAGGAGAGACGGGGATGAATCCATAGTGGTGTATTGATGTGGTGATTAGTGGACTCGTGTGCGCTGCCTCACCTCAAAGAAGTTTCTCATTGTCGTAGAACAGGATAGCCACTGAGTCAAAGCTGGCTTACTGCAACTAAACCCCACATTACCTTCTTGATACAAATGCATGTATGATAGGAACTGACGTAAGTCTTGCTGAGTACCTTTGTACTCACGTTTGCTTTATTTATGTTTTGCAGGTGAGACATCTGTCTCACTAGTAGTACCGCTTGGACTTCGACGAGTAGCTTGTTACCTCAGCTACGATCTTGTACCTTGGAGGGACTTGTAGATAGTCAGGCTTCTCGACCTTTTTCTTTTGTAGTTGTCTGCACTCAGACATGTAATGCTTCTGTTGCTTGTATGCTCTGAATGATGGGTCATGTGACCCCTGTTTGTATTAATGCTATGTGGCTCTTCTGGGCCTTTATCTATATGAGTTTGCGTTATGTTGTGATGCCATGTTGTACAACACATACTTGCATGTTATGCGTACGTGTGACGTGTATTGCTATGTGTGGGATCCGACAATCTAGTTGTTTATCCTTAGAGCCTCTCTTATGGGGAAATGTAGTCTAGTGCTTCCTGGAGCCATAGTAGTCCGCTACAGCCCGGTTCACCGGAGTCCTGATAGCCCAGCACTACTGCTCAGGACACTTGACTGGCCGGCATGTGTTTCGCTTCGTTCTTGTGTCTGTCCCCTTGGGGAAATGTCACGCGGTGACATCCGGAGTCCTGTTAGCCCAGTGCTACAGCCCGGATTCACACGCTGCTGACCGACATGCTCGATGTGAATCATGTATGCCTGTCCCCATAGGTTAGTGCCGCTTTGGGTTCACGACTAGCCATGTAGTCCCGGGTTCTCTATCATATGGATGCTAGCAACACTATCATATACGTGAGCCAAAAGGCGCAAACGGTCCCGGGCCATGGTAAGGCGACACCCGTGGGGATACTGTGCGTGAGGCCGCAAAGTGATATGAGGTGTTACATGCTAGATCGGTGTGACTTAGAATCGGGGTCCCGACAGAGATGACCTTGCGAGATTCTCGGGAAATGAACTACGATAGCAAGCTCCAAAACATGAGCTAGTTCTGCTACATTCCTGTGAACACGACGTCGAAGACAAGCATGACCACATAGTAGTCTTATAATAAAACACTATCGAGTTCAGGTGGGAAACCATCATCGAGGATATCAAAGTCCTTGCATAAGGCATGCTCTTAAGAAGGAACTTCTTCTCCTTGAACAATTCAATTAGTGGTTTGGTGTGCTAGGGATACTTATAGAATGAAGGTTGCAAGTCTCTAGACCACAGAATACTTCACACATATGCATGACTGACTTGGGATGATTCCAGAGGAAGCAAAACAAACCTTTCTCAAATTCATGGCGGCAACTTGCATCAAATGCACATGAATTAGGGAAAGTCACTTCTTGCATCAAAACATACACTTCATGAGCTAACACAAAGATAATGCTTACAGAAGTTTCCAACACTAGCTTAATGTCCAACAAAATCATGGAGAAAGTAAGGATGTTGTCGATGGGCTCAACAACAATTTATCAAGATTTTCATAAGATGGAATTCCACGACTATGTGAACAAGGCGATAGCATCGGTCAGACCAAAGGACATAACGGTGTATGCCCGAGGAAACAACCATGGGTAAGACAACATTACGAACACCATTGGTTCTCATTTGATTCGATGATAGCACATACTCAAATCAAAGATTGGTAAGATAATAGATCCAACAACTGATCATGAGTGTCAATCGATGAAGATATCATCTTTTGTTCAATACACACACAAACAAAAGATATCCCTTTGAATGAACCGAGTCAGATAAAGCTTTTATCTTCCAACTCTCCAACTTATTGTTTAGCTTATCCAACTAGCTCAGGGGTATCCAACACAGATCCTTGGAGAAAGGGTGGTTTATGGAAAAACCAACTTGATCATGAACTCAACATAGCGGTCAGGTGACAACCTGATAATACTTCCGAGAAGATATCCGGAAAATCACGAACCACCGATTTGTTATTAAGCTCGAGAACAATCTTGCTTTTCAAGGCAAGACGACATGATCAGAAGAGCAAGGGATTCAATTCTAACTCAAGGATCGAAGAGAGCACCATAAATAAGGACAAGGTAGCACAATCAATCCAAGAATAATGATTCGATAACCAACACACTAAGAATGGAATTAATGTCCATTAACTACCAAGCAACACGGTTGCTAGGAGTATTGATTTCACACATCACAATTCACTTGTCGGTATTCCGGTTGCAACAACACGAAAACCAAGGAATGGACAATGATGGCGAGGAGTATCACTGCATCAAGAATTCATAAGAGATTGTGCAATTCTCACGTCATTCCTGATATGAAAGAGGGTGACACTCCAAGGTAGAACAGATCAAAGGCTGGATTGGCAATTTGATCTGTGGAATACAACTACTTTGACCCAATCCTAGGAATGGATGAGGTACTGGAGTTTGTTTCTCCTAGTCATTCTGGGATAGAATGGCTTGACGGACCACAAGAATAATAGGCATCGATGAGCATGAATGCACGCAAACTCTAGACTATCAATTGATAGACGAAGGTCAGGAAACAACTAAAGAGGGACAACTCAAAGGAATGTATGATTTTCTGAGTTGCGGGTGCATAGATTAGCATGTCGAACGAGTTCAACATATTTCTTCCGGATAACCCATGCAGAAAGGTAGAACTGGCAGAGTCACAATATGAATGGTGTACTCATTAAGAGCACCCTGGTTGTGATCTTTTGATTTAAAAGAACTTCTGCCATGATGGTTCATGGTATTGGAAGAATGAGATACCACAGAGCTCGAGGACTATCACAAAGGTTACTAATATCCTAAAGGAACTAGCAAACACTATCAACATGAAGTAAGGCGAATCTTGGGTCAAAACCCAGGAGTGGAATACCTACTACTAAATGGCATCACAGGATGCTTCTGAGAATGACGGCCAGAATCATCACACTGGGAACACAAAACATGGCTAGATTACTAGGTGATCCTCTAGGACACCTAGGGTCATAATAATAGCTCCAACATATAGGTCGAGGTAGTGGAGTACCTCAACGCACTAGTTAGTGTGGTTAATCTGGCCCAAAGAAACATCGGGAACATGGAGGAATGATTTGCAAGTGCATCAGACTATTTAGAAACCTAGGATGACTCAGACATCATAACGACTGTAAATGCTCAAAAGATTTGAGACATCCTGCAAAATAGTGGCATGACCACTCAACATCACAATATCAAGGTTCTGAGGCTAGCTATGAACATACAGAAGTAGAAGAAACTGAACTGAGACTTCAATTCATCATTCCTATAAGTCTACAGATTAGTAACACGTGATCCTGATAGAAAGAAGAGAGAGCCTAGTTCCTTAACCCCGTATGAAAGATAGGATGACTCGGATCAGAAGGGCATAAGGTATAAGGAGTAAAAAGAGCCTTACGTTCCATCCCACAATCAATTCCCTTACATAACTGAAGAATTTCTAGACTCAACTTCGACCAAATTGGCTTGGTAATCCTACAGGCAGTCAGAATCTGATACCAAAGCTGTCAGGACCCCGATCCTAAGTCACACCGATCTAGCATGTAACACATCATATCACTTTGCGGCCTCATGCACGGTATTCCCACGGGTGCCACCTTACCTGACCTGAGACCGTTTGCGCCTTTTGGCTCACGTATATGATAGTGTTGCTAGCATCCATATGACAAAGAACCCGGGCCGACATGACTAGTCGTAAACCCAAAGTGGCACTAACTTACAGGGACAGGCATACATGACCCAGCAACGAACGTGACGATCATCAGCGAGTGAATCCAAGCTGTAGCAGCTGGGCTAACAGGACTCCGGAGAATCCGGGCTGTAGCAGGCTAATAGGACTGTGGAGACACCGCATGACATTTCCTCGAAGGGACAGACACAAGAACGAAGAATGACACATGCCGGCCAGCCTAAGTGTTCTGGAGCAGTAGCAAGCTACCATGGCTCACTGGAAGCACTAGGAGACATTTCCCGGTAAGAGAGGCTACCAAGGATAAACAACTAGGTTGTCGGATCCCACACATACCAAGCATTTCAAATCATAGACATAATATGCTCGATATGTGCAAATACAACATGGCATCACAACATAACTCTATGAGTCAAAGTATTTATTCAATAGGCTCCGAGGAGCGAGATATTACAAACATGGGTCTCATGACCCAACATTCAGAGCATACAAGTCAAAGCACATGCAGAAGCTTAACATGTCTGAGTACAGACATCTACAAATGAAAAAAGGCTGAGAAGCCTGACTATCTACCAGATCCTACCGAGGGCACAAGATCGTAGCTGAGGTATCAAGCTAAACATCAAAGTCCACATGGAACTACTAGCAAGACTGAAGTCTCTCTGCAAAAACATAAATTAAGCAAACGTGAGTACAAACGTACCCAGCAAGACTTAAATCAGAACTATCTACATATGCATCAGTATCAACAAAGGGGGTGGTGGAGTTTAACTGCAGCAAGCCAGCTTTGACTCGGTGGCTATCCTATATTACGACTGCAAGTAACTCTTTTGGGGTGGCGCACACGAGTCCACATATTCACCAATCAATACACCACTATGGATCCGCTCCTGTCTCCCCATGAGAAGGTAATCCATAGCACTCACGCTTATCTTGCGCACTTTAGAGTAACCACTTTCACTTGTCTATGAACTGTACAAGCAACCCAGAGGTCCTTTACCGCGGACGCGGCTATTCGAATAGATCGTTTATAACCCTTCAGGGCTGTACTTCACACACGCTCTCGCCACTTACCACCATGTACATGTCGTGCATCTCGGCAACCTTCAAGCGGAAGCCTAGCGAGGGAGTCGGCCACGACCCGACTAACCACACAAATCTCTAGTCTAGGTTTCTCACCTATTGGGTTTCCATCCGCGAGGAGATCCGGCCGGGGTTTCTCTCACAGCCCCAAACGATGTGTACAGGGTTCCGTGACACCAAACAGGCGCCCGGCATACCCGGCCATGGTGTATCTACCGCATCATAGCCCATCCCTAGGGTCAGCACTACGCACGGCCTCCAACACATATCCTACAAACACCAGAAACTAGTTGCAACTCCTGGACAGAGGGCAAGGGCAGTTAATAACTTGAGAGGGTCCATTGGTTTCGGGCCCAATGCATGGTAGTAGTTGTTCATGGATCACAAACACAGAACTTAGTTCCTAAGGACGGCTTCAATGAAACAACCCACCATGTAGTCCTACATGGCCTCTCATCCATACCTTTACCAAATCGTCTTCACACACTTAGCTCTCAACAGTAGGACATGTTCACACGCCTCTAATTCATCCCCGATGAATCAGACCTGACTCAACTCTAAGCAGTAGCAGGCATGACAAACAAGCATGAATGAATAGGCACATCAGGGCTCAAACAACTGTGGCAATGACAAGTCATGCAGACGAAAAGGGGTTCAACTACCACGGCATGTACCAGTTGAATCATTGTTGTCCTAATGCAGTAAAAGAGAGCAGGAGCGAGAGAGTGGGATTGTATCGGAATGAACAAGGGGGTTTCGCTTGCCTGGCACTTCTGAAGATAGTATATCTCTTCATCGGTGTCATCGAACTCATCGCAGGAACAACATCTACTGAAGGGGGACAATTACCGGCAACAGAGAGGAAACACAATCAATGCAATGCAACAATATGATGCATGAATGTGACATGGCAATATGCTGTTGATTTAGCTAATGCAACTAGCAACCATATTAAATGAAGTTGGTTTGAACCCTAGGTTCAAATTCGAACTCCACATAAGGCATTTCAAATGCCATTAATTCAAATTGTCATATACAATAGCTTTGGGTTGCTCAAACATGCATTAAAATGCCATAAACAGATTCTTTGGATTTTTCTGATAATTTTTCATATATAATTTTTTTCATTTGGAGTTGTAGATTATTTTCTATGATTTTCTAAAGTTTATAACATTTTTTGGAATTTCTTGGTTATTTAAAATAAACTAAATCCAGAAAATGCTTTATTGCATCAGCATTATGTCACTATGCCATCAACGAGTCAACAGGGGCGGTCCAGGTCAAACCTGACCAGTGGGACCCGCCTGTCGGTGGCTAACCCAATTAATAGAGTAAATTAGCATTAAACTAATCTTAATCTAGATTAGTTAAGGCTTGGGCCCACATGTCAGTGTCTGGTCTAGTTAACATTGTTAATTAACGCTAATTGAAATCTAACCAGGGTTAGTCAGGGGTTGGCCCCACCTGTCATTGACACAGGGGAGGTCAAACCCCTGGTCAGCGGGGTCAAACCACCGACGTTTAAACGACGATGATGACCAGACGCGGCGGGGCAGCATGGAATTCGCGCTCCGGTGACCAAATGGACGGCGGAGGCCATCTGCATGAAGCTGGGGACGAGGGGCATCCGTGGGTGGCCGTGGTTCGAGCGGGGGTGGACGGGGTCAACGACGGCGACCAAAATGGCGGCGGCCAGAGCATGGTGGGTTGCGGGTTTGGGGTTGCGGTGCACGAGAGGGGGAGATGTTGGTGGCTACGGTCTCATGGGGTCACTTAGAGCATGGTGCCGTACTTAGGTGGGAGCTCCAGTGGCTATAGCCACGGCGGCAACATGGCGCGGCGGCGGCGAGCTTCGGCTCCGGTGAGAACGAGGGCTACAAGGCGCAATCTAGGAGGGAAGAGGGGGTCAAAGCGGTAGCTCACAGCGGTCACGTAGAGAAGCTCGGTAGGCTCAGGGAAGGGTCGGTGACGGCATGCGGTCGCCGGCGATCTTGGCAGCCGAGGGAGGAAGAAGAGCTCGGGCTCATCGTCATGGAGCTCCTGGCGGCGCCTGGCTTGGTGCAGAGGACGAGGGGCCGAGGCGGAGCTCGTTGGGCAAGGCAGAGGGCGAGAGGGTGGCTGTGGGCGCGGGGTTACGACGGCGCATCCATGGAGGCTTCGGCCATGGGCGGGAAACGGACGTGGGGGAGAGCGAGGGAGAGATCGATCTGAACGGGTCTGGGGGTGGCGTGGCGCTACGGAAGGCTCAAGGCGCCCCGGGGAAGCAGGAGGTGGCTCGGCGCGTGCGAGCGCGCGTCGGGCACACGCCCTGCCTACTGGTCTGAGGAGGAAGACGGCAGGAGGAAGACGACAGGAGCTGAGGTAAGTGGGCCTCCAGATGGGTTCTCTTCTCTCTCTTTTATTTTCTGTTTTTCTATTTTTCTGCAACTTTAGAGCTTTATTAAAAATACTAAAACTAACTCAAAAATCATGAAACTTATCATGCCCACTGTTTGGAATATATCCAACAGTAAACATTTTACTTTATGATTATTTGGACATTTAAAATATTTTATAGCATTTAAATGTCCAAATGCAAATAACATATGATTTAATCCAGTGACCTTATGGTGTCCTAGAAAAGTGTGCACCATTTTTGTCAGAGGTTCTAGACCAAGGCAAAGATGATGAACATTTTAGAAGGGCATCTCCGGTTCATTGAAGAAATATTTTAGTAAACCCTAGTGGAGTTAAAAGGTGCAAGGGGTTTATGCCATCCCCATTTCAAGTTTCAGGAAAATAAACATGATGCATCACTCTAATGCAAGCACTAGGCAGACCAGAACTAGGGATGTGACAGGGGGCAAATCCTACTAGGAGCCCAAGTAGGACTCCTCCTACTTGGGGCAAGCCTAGGGCCGGCCTCCTCCCCTCCCTCCTTTATATACGTGGGGGGCCTAAAACACACATCAATTGTTCCAAGCCATGTGCGGCGCCCTCCCTCCACAGTTTACGCCTCCGGTCATATTCACGTAGTGCTTAGGCGAAGCCCTGCATGGATCACTTCACCATCACCGTCACCACGTCATCGTGCTGACGAAACTCTCCCTCGACACTTTGCTGCATCAAGAGTTTGAGGGACGTCATCCAGCTGAACGTGTGCAGAACTTGGAGGTGCCATACGTTCGGTGCTTGATCGGTCGGAACGAGAAGAAGTTCGACTACATCAACCGCGTTAACAAATGCTTCCGCTTTTGGTCTACGAGGGTACGTGGACACACTCTCCCCCTCTCGTTTCTATGCATCTCCTAGATAGATCTTGCGTGAGCGTAGGAAATTTTGAAATTGCATGCTACATTCCCAACAGTGGCATCTGAGCCAGGTCTGTGCGTAGATGATATGCATGAGTAGAACACAAAGAGTTGTGGGCGGTGATAGTCATATGGCTTACCACCAACATCTTATTTTGATTCAGTGGTATTGTTGGATGAAGCCTCCAGGACCAACCTTACATGACCACATTCATGAGACCGGTTCCACCGACAGACATGCAACTAGTTTTGCATAAAGGTGGCTGGCGGGTGTCTGTTTCTCCAACTTTAGTTGAATCGGATTTGACTACGGCTGGTCCTTGTTGAAGGTTAAAATGGCGAACTTGATAAATCGCCGTTGTGCTTTTGATGCGTAGGTAAGAACGGTTCTTACTAGAAGCCCATAGCAGCCATGTAAAATTTGCAACAACAAAGTAGAGGATGTCTAACTTGTTTTTGCAGGGCATGTTGTGATGTGATATGGTCAAGACATGATGTGATATATGTTATTGTATGAGATGATCATGTTTTGTAAAAGTTATCGGCAACTGGTAGGAGCCTTATGGTTGTCACTTTATTGTATGAAATGCAATCGCCATGTAATTGCTTTATTGTATCACTGTGCGTTAGTGATAGTTGTAGAAGCAATAGTTGGTGAGACGACAACGACGCTACGATGGAGATCAAGGTGTCAAGTCAGTGATGGTGGAAATCATGACGGTGCTTTGAAGATGGAGATCAAAGGCACAAGATGATGATGGCCATATCATGTCACATATTTTGATTGCATGTGATGTTTATCTTTTATGCATCTTATTTTGCTTAGTACGGCAGTAGCATTATAAGATGACCCCTCACTAAAATTTCAAGGTATAAGTGTTCTCCCTAAGTATGCACCGTTGCGATAGTTCGTCGTGACGAGACACCACATGATGATTGGGTGTGATAAGCTCTACGTTCACATACAATGGGTGCAAGACAGTTTTGCACATGCGGAATACTCGGGTTAAACTTGACGAGCCTAGCATGTACAGACATGGCCTCGGAATACTGGAGACCGAAAGGTCGAACATGAATCATATAGTAGATATGATCAACATAGAGATGTTCACCATTGAAAACTACTCCATCTCACGTGATGTTCGACATGGTTTAGTTGATATGGATCACGTGATCATTTAGATGACTCGAGGGATGTCTATCTAAGTGGGATCTCTTAAGTAATATGATTAATTGAACTTAAATTATCATGAACTTAGTCCTTATAGTTTTTGCATATCTATATTGTAGATCAATGGCCCGTGCTACCGTTCCCTTGAATTTTAATGCGTTCCTGGAGAAAGCTAAGTTGCAAGATGATGGTAGCAACTACACGGACTGGGTCCATAACTTGAGGATTATCCTCATTGTTGCACAGAAGAATTATGTCCTTGATGCACCGCTAGGTGACAAGCCCCCTCCCGCTAATGTAGGCACTTTGAATGTCTGGCAGACACGGTCTGATGACTACTCTATAGTTCGTGTGACATGCTCTACAGCTTAGAATCGGGACTTCAAAGACGTTTTGAACGTCATGGGCCATATGAGATGTTCCAGGAATTGAAGTTAATATTTCAAGCAAATGCCCGAGTTGAGAGATATGAAGTCTCCAACAAGTTCTATATATGCAAAATGGAGGAGAATAGTTCTGTCAGTGAACACATACTCATAATGTCTGGTTATCATAACCACTTGACTCGGCTGGGAGTTAATCTTCTGGATGATAGTGTTATTGACAGAGCTCTTCAATCACTTCCACCAAGCTACAAAGGCTTCGTGATGATCTATAATATGCAAGGGATGGATAAGACAATTCCCGAGCTCTTCGCAATGCTCAAAGCTGCGGAGGTAGAAATCAAGGAAGAGCATCAAGTGTTGATGGTTAACAAGACCACTAGTTTCAAGAAAAAGGGCAAGGGAAATAAGGGGAACTTCAAGAAGAATGGCAAGCAAGTTGTCACTCCCAGGAAGAAGCCCAAGTCTGGACCCAAGCCTGAAACTGAGTGCTTCTACTGCAAAGGGACTGGTCACTGGAACCGGAACTGCCCCAAGTATTTGGCAAAAAAGAAGGATAGCAAAGTGAACAAAGGTATATTTGATATACATGTTATTGATGTGTACCTTACTAATGCTCATAGTAGTACCTGGGTATTTGATACCAATTCGGTTGCTCATATTTGTAACTCGAAACAGGGACTACGGATTAAATGAAGATTGGCTAAGTACGGGGTGACGATGCACGTCAGGAATGGTTCCAAGGTCGATGTGATCGCTGTTAGCACGCTACATCTACATCTACCTTCGGGATTAGTTTTAGACATGAATAATTGTTATTTGGTGCCAGCGTTAAGCATGAACATTATATCTGGATCTTGTTTGATGCGAGGCGGTTATTCATTTTAATCAGAGAATAATGGTTGTTCTATTTATAGCAGTAATATCTTTTATGGTCATGCACCATTGAAGAGTGGTCTATTTTTGTTGAATCTCGATCGTGGTGATACACATATTGATAATATTGATGCCAAAAGATGCAAAATTGATAATGGTAGTGCAACATATTTGTGGCATTGCCGTTTAGGTCATATTGGTGTAAAGCACATGAAGAAACTCCATGCAGATGGACTTTTGAAATCACTTGAATCTGAATCATTTGATGCTTGCGAACCATGCCTCATGGGCAAGATGACTAAAACTCCATTCTCTGGAACAATGGAGTGAGCCACTGACTTATTGGAAATAATACATACCGATGTATGCGGTCCGATGAGTGTTGAGGCTCGCGGCGGGTATCATTATTTTCTAACCTTCACAGATGATTTGAGCAGATATGGGTATATCTACTTAATGAAACACAAGTCTGAAACATTTGAAAATTTCACAGAATTTCATAATGAAGTGGAGAATCATCGTAACAAGAAAATAAAGTTTCTACGATCTGATCGCGGAGGCGAATATTTGAGTTAAGAGTTTGTCCTTCATTTAAAACAATGTGGAATGGTTTCACAACTCACGCCACCTGGAACACCACAGTGTAATGGTGTGTGTGAACGTCGTAACTGTACTTTATTAGAATGGTGTGATCTATGATGTCTCTTACTGATTTACCACTATCATTTTGGGATTACGCATTAGAGACAGCTGCATTCACTTTAAATAGGGCACCATCTAAATCCGTTGAGACGACACCGTATGAACTGTGGTTTAGCAAGAAACCTAAGCTGTCGTTAAGAATGGATCCTTTCTAGAGAAGGAGAAATATGCCCTAGAGGCAATAATAAAGTTGTTATTTATATTTCCTTATATCATGATAAATGTTTATTATTCATGCTAGAATTGTATTAACCGCAAACTTGATACATGTGTGGATACATAGACAAAACACAGTGTCCCTAGTAAGCCTCTACTAGACTAGCTCGTTGATCAAAGATGGTTAAGTTTCCTAACCATATACATGTGTTGTCATTTGATTAACGAGATCACATCATTGGGAGAATGATGTGATGGACAAGACCCATCCGTTAGCTTGGCATAATGATCATTAAGTTTTATTGATATTGCTTTCTTCACGACTTATACATATTCCTTTGACTATGAGATTATGCAACTCCAGGGTGCCAGAGGAATACCTTGTGTGCTATCAAAAATCACAACGTAACTAGGTGATTATAAAGATGCTCTACAGGTATCTCTGAAGGTGTTTGTTGGGTTGGCATAGATCAAGATTAGGATTCCTCACTCCGAGTATCGGAGAGGTATCTCTGGGCCCTCTCGGTAATGCACATCATAATAAGCCTTGCAAGCAATGTGACTAATGAGTTAGTTGCGGGATGATGCATTACGGAACGAGTAAAGATGCTTGCTAGTAACGAGATTGAACTAGGTATGGAGGTACCGACGATCGAATCTCGGGCAAGTAACATACCGATGACAAAGGGAATAACGTATGTTGTCATTATGGTTTGACCGATAAAGATCTGCGTAGAATATATGGGAACCAATATGAGCATCCAGGTTCTGTTATTGGTTATTGACTGGAGAGGAGTCTCAGTCATGTCTACATAGTTCTTGAACCCGGAGGGTCCGCACGCTTAATGTTCGATGATGATTTGTATTATATGAGTTATGTGATTTGGTGACCGAATGTTGTTCGGAGTTCCGGATGAGATCACGGACATGACGAGGAGTCTCGAAATGGTCAAGAGGTAAATATTGATATATTTGTTGATAGTATTCGGATACCAGAAGTGTTCCGGGATGTATCGGGTACATATCAGAGTACCGGGGGGGGGGGGTTACCGGAACCCCTTGAGGGAAGATATGGGCCACATGGGCCATAGGAGGGAGGCCCACCAGCCCACAAAGGGGTGGCGTGGCCCCCATAGGGAAGGAGGCCGAATAGGACTTGGAAAGGGGGTGGCGCCTGTCGGTGTCAAAATCGGCGGATCTCAGATAGGGGGTCCCGAATTGTGCGTCTAAGGTTGATGGTAACAGGAGACCGGGGACACGATGTTTACCTAGGTTCGGGCCCTCTCTATGGAGGTAATACCCTACTTCCTTCTTGATTGATCTTGATGAATATGAGTGTTACAAGAGTTTATCCACCATGAGATCGTAATAGCTAGACCCTAGAAGTCTAGCATGTATGACTACGCTATTGAGTATCCCCTATTCGGACTACACCCTCCGATTTATATAGACATCGGGGGGTCTAGGGTTACATAGAGTCGGTTACATAAGATGGAATCTTCATAGTTGTTCGCCAAGCTTGCCTTCCACGCCAAGGAGAGTCCTATCCAGACACCGGTGTAGTCTTCGGTCTTCATATCTTCACAGCCCATCAGTTTGGCCCATAGATAACAGGTCGGACGCCCGAGGACCCCTTAGTCCAGGACTCCCTCAGTAGCCCCTGAACCTGGTTTCAATGACAAGGTATCCGACGCGTAGTGCTGTCTTTGGCATTGCAAGGCAGGTTCCTCCTTCCGAACTCCAAAAAATAGTCTTCGGATGAAACAAATGTGTCTAGACCTGTAAAACACACCGCACACAACCATAGAGAGAATATAATAACACACGAGTCCCATCTGCTGACAACTTTACTAATGTGACGTCACGCCTGTCCGGTCATAATTTCGAATCGTTTTTCGCCCCATGTTTCGAGACGCGGTTGTCATTGGCACGTCTTGTCAAAGTAGAGATCATGTCCCCTTATCACAGGATTCTCATCAATACGGGCGTGGGTAACCCAACTGTGCCGTGTACACAGCCCTTGGGAGCAGGCGAATTTTAAGGCGAATGGGGGGGGGGGCGTTCGATATTGACCGCCCTTATAAGGAGATAAGATTCCTCCTTCTTCCCCCACGCTTTCCTCCTGCCTCTCCGACCTTGAGCTCTAGTGCCCAAGTTCTCATTACCCTTGTCTCGAGAAAGCACTCAACCATGTCCGGATCCGGAGGTCAAGGCAAGTGGATGGCCTCCTCCGTTAAGGAGGAGAACGTCGCCGAGCTTCGGGCGGCTGGGTACCTGGCGAAGGAAATCGCCCACCGTCTTCCAGCCCGGGGACAGATCATCCCCACACCGAAGCCCAACGAGAGGGTAGTGTTAATCCCTCACTTCCTCCGCGGGCTAGGGTTTCCACTCCACCCCTTCGTCCGTGGGATTATGTTCTACTACGGGATAGATTTCCATGATCTATCCCCGAACTCCTTCCTCAATATCTCGGCGTTCATCATCGTGTGCGAGGCCTTCCTCCGCATCCACCCCTACTTTGGGTTATGGCTCAAAACCTTCAACATGAAGCCCAAGGTGGTGGACGGACAACACGTAGAGTGCGGGGGGCGCAATGGTGAGCAAGCTCACCAATGTTTCTTGGCCAAAAGGCACATTCGTGAAATCTATCAAGGAATGGCAGAAGCTATGGTCCTACATCACCGGACCCCACGACGTCACCTGGGCCACAGCTGCCGAATTCAACTTCGGCGCTCCCGTGCAGCTCACCTCTTGGGTCGAGAAGAGCCCAAGCTGGTGTTCGTCGGACAAGCTAATTGCGCTTCAAACGCGCATCCAAAGCATGATCGATAGGGATATCAAGCTCATCGACATAATCCAAGTGATGCTGGTGCACCGGATCCTCCCCTGCCAGAGCCGAAGCCATCCTCTATGGGACTTCAATCCGAAGAAACACCATACCTTGGTGAGGCTCTTCGAAACGACTCATGAAGATGCCTGGAAGTTGCTTTTCAAGGGCAACGAGATACCGCCGACCACCGATTCGGATTGTGGCCACGACATAAATCACCTCCCCAACGAGGTATGTTATTTTTAACACATCCCTTACATGCTTGTTTCAAGGGTGATACCTAATGCTTTCATTACCATTGCTTTTTCAGTACTGGTTGAAGCAGGCGAAGAAGATTCGGTGTCCGGCTCCCCTGCTCGAAGAGCCAGTCACTCCGCGTTTAGCCAAGATGCTGGAGCCGGTGCCTTACAAGGCACCAGAGAAGAAGGCCACAGGAATGGCCAAGGGAGTCTGGAGTGGCCCCCGCCGCAAGGGCACTTCGGACGCGGTGTCTGAAGACAAGGCCCATTCCCCCGCCGCCGAAGACGACACGGATGAGGAGGAGGAGGAGGAGGAGAGCGACTCTCCCCTCGATAGGGGGGGAAGAAGAGGGCGGCCTCCACAACTCTAGAGGCGGAGGCACCCAAAAAGGGGAAGGGCTCCCTAACGGGTAACTCCGATGGGACGTTGATGACAGTCCGGAGAGACACCTCCGTGCTAAGCCTCGGGCCGCATCGTAAGTACTACCACCTTATCCGCCCATAAAGTATCTCCTCCTCATTGTATTGAAACGATTGGCAAATGTTATTGTAGTCCGCCCCACAACAGCTCCCGGCAATACTTGTCAGGAGGCTCGCTGGATTCCAAGGCGATGGCCAGCGACTCCCTGCCAGACACACACTCCCCCAAGACCAAGGAGGATGCGGACGTGCTGTCCCGAAGGACTGTCTCTGGCGGGGGAGAGGCTCAGGAGGCGCCCGAAGGCGAAACCCCTGTCGCCGAACACCAAGGGGACTCAATCCCCAATGAGACTGGCGGGGAGGGCCATACACAGTTTGGCCCTCAACCGGACTCAATTCCGGAGACCGAGGCGGCTCCGAAATCCACCATGCACCATCCTTCGAAAGAAGGGGGATGCCTGTTCCGCCGGTGACCCATGTCCAACCAGGGGCACCGGATAACCTGCTGGAGGCGCTGAGAGGCGCTTCCATTATGGATGAGCATTGTGCCCTTATGGGTGTGGTGATTGAAAAGGTTCAGTCTGCCAAGAGCGGATTAACCGAAGCCTGCAGCAGTTTGCTGACAGGTTTTGATTTAAGAGACGACGTACAAGGAGAAAATCCCAGTGTAGACCAGTAGCCCCTGAGACACTGTCCGATGTTCGGAAAGAAAAGGCTGGACAGAGGATCAATCTTGTTTTAACAGGAAACTAACTTAATTTTTCTGAAATGCAGGCGTTGTTGCTAGCCGCGGCCTCGCATACTTCCGAAGTTTCTGGACTGAAGCAAAAACTGGCGGAGGCCGAGGAGGAGCTAGGCCAAGCGAAGAGGCGGCTCCAGGAGAAACAAGGTAAGCAATAACCTGTTATATATTCAAAAAGAAGAAAATTGTATGCAATGACCAAAATGCCATGATTTGTACAGAAGCGACGACCGAGGTCGAGGCCGTGAGAAAGGCCCTAGCCGAAGCCAAGGGGAAGGATGTCCAACAGCAAGCCGCCCGTAAGAAGCTCAAGGCTCGGGTCGGGGAGGTCCAGCAGGAGCTCCAAGACGTGGTGAAGAAGTGTGAAGTTTTGGAGCACGAGGCATCGGCTCGAGAGGCTGAACTTACCAAGGCTCGTCAGAGCTCAGAGGCCGCACGGAATGGGGCCCGGGACGCTCTCCAGGAGATCCAGGAGGCGAAGAAGATCGCAACGGGTAAGGCATTTAACATGCAAAGCAAGTATGTGGAGAGGAAGTACCTTTTACTAACCCGGATTCGGAGTTGATTAGGGGCTTTTGTGGATCTGCCGCGCAGTGTATCCGATGCTGCAGAGTTCTTCCGATCCAGGGAAGGGGATTCTTCGGAGAAGCTGTTCTGGTCGTAGTATGCTGTGTCAGAACATCCGGTGGCCTTTTCCGATCAACTGAAGCAGTTGGTCAAGCTGCATAGGGTGGCTGAACTGGCCATGAAGGATTTCATAATCCGATTATGGCCGACCGAAGCAATACCTAGTAGTTATTTCGGCCTTGTGAAGCGGGTGGTGGAGGCTTGTCCGCGGCTAGACATCGTCAAGAGATCAGTCTGCATCGAGGGTGCCCGCATGGCCTTCACTCGTTGCAAGATGTGGTGGGCGAAGATGGATGCCGTCGAGGTGGCCAGAGGGCCGCCGGAGGGAAAGGAGCACCGCACACCCGAGCGATATTTTGCGGATGTCCTAGAGGGATCTCGACTTGTAGCAACGCAGTGCGGGAAGGACATTATTCTCGAATGAATACATCCATGTTTTGCCTTGTATGAACAAATCCGCCTTGTAATATATAATTTTTATTATGTTTTGATTGTTTCCTCCTGTGCGGCCATGTTGTATGAAATCTGAGGGTTAACTAGTCGGCGGCTTCAGCCCTCGCGTAGGTAGTACAGAGGTGTTCGGGATGGAATCTGAACAATCTCGATCCAATTATATGGTCCTTGAAGGAGTTGTTTAGCGCAACGAACCAGGCAACCAGACTATACGGCTTGAACGCCCTCACTTAGCCATATGAGTTTTATAATAAAACATAGGCGCAGCCCCTGGTATACGAACCAGAGTGCTGTCAGCGTCTGATCGGGAAGTACCGATCCTTCATGAAATGCGGAAAAATCTCCAACGATTTGAGACCTCCGAACAGCTGACCAGCTCTCGCCGCATCATGACAGTCAGTTTTCGGCTTTCTCTACTGAGGTGCTCATCTAGTTTAGACCAGGACACAATCACAGTAGTTCTCCCTTTACTACCCTAGCCGATGTAGCGGAACGTAGGGTAGCAAGCATAGGAGCCGGGCAACCCAACTATTGACCAAAGACATGATTCGGAGCCAATGCATATAATGCTAAATTCGGGGTGCCGAATTATACTTATAGAAAGTGTTCGGACTTTTGTTGTCATAGTGTAAGGTGCTATAAAGCCCCTGGCAAACGTCAAACGTACCAAAGTGTACGGGTGCTACTTGATAGGGTTATCCACAGGGAATCTGAAAAAGAAAAGAGAGAAAGAAAACAGAAAAGACTTAAAGGTAAAAAGCTAGGGTCCTAAAGCTCCAGCTACACACTGTTTTCATTGTAATATAATTAGTACGTCAAGGCGCATTGATACAAATAGTGCAATAAGCAATAGGCTATTTAACATGTCGAAACCAGGGAGAGCTGCATATGGGTCCTGGAAAATAGGTAGAGTTATCATTAACGGAATCACCTAAAAAGTTCCCCATATGTCCGCGCTTCTCGCCGTCTTGGTGTATTTATCCTACAAGAGGATCGATGACCAGACCCCCCCGATGGGGCCTGTGGGATTGAGACCTGAAAGGAAAACAAGTAAAAGTGAAAGTATGTGTGTATCCGATGTCGGTTGAGCCGTGCCATGGATCACAAGTTGTCTGTGCCTCCGTCAATGCCCATGGAATTTTAAGTGCGTAGTTATGTACACGCGGCACGAATGCCACCACTTGATTGGGACTGAGACAGAGGCCGGATTGCTAGTCGATCTCCTGACGAGCCGAGCTCTCCTGCTGCAGAGTAGTTCGGACCCTCTTAAGGATGTCCGCGGGCTCGTCAGCCGAATGAAGGGTCTGCTTGAGAAGGCCTCATTGTACTTCTGCTGCTAGGGCAGTTGTGTGCTCTTCTGTACAGAGAGAGTGTTCCGTATTGCCATTGACTGTTATAACGCCGCATGGACCAGGCATCGTGAGCTTGAGATAAGCATAGTGTGGCACTGCGTTGAATCGAGCAAACGCAGTTCATCCGAGCAGTGCATGATAGCCACTGCGGAATGGGACGATATCGACGATTAACTCCTCACTTCGAAAGTTGTTCGTAGATCTGAAGACAACCTATAATGTGATTGAGCCTGTACAGCGGGCCTCTACACCTGGTATGACTCCTTTAAAGGTAGTCCTTGTAAGCTTGATCCTTGATGGGTTAATGCCCGTTTTCCGCATTGTATCCTGATAGAGCAGATTGAGGCTGCTACCACCGTCCATGAGGACGTGAGTCAGGTGAAACCCATCAATTATTGGGTCTAAGACTAGTGTGGCTGAGCCCCCCGTGACGGATACTGGTCGGGTGGTCCCGGCGATCGAAAATGATCGAGCACGACGACCATGGGTTGAATTTTGGGGAGACTGGCTCTATCGCGTAGACGTCCATAAGCGCACACTTGCGCTCCCTCTTGGGGATGTGGGTGGCATATATCATGTTCATTGTTTTGACCTGAGGGGGAAACTTCTTCTGTCCCCCTGTGTTCGGCTGTCGTGGCTCTTCGTCATCATCCTCGCATTGCGATACTTTTACCCTATTCTCGGCGTTTAATTTGCCGGCCTGTTTGAAAACCCATCACTCTCTATTTGTATGATTAGGAGGCTTGTCGAGGGTGTCGTGAGTCTGGTATGGACGATCAAGTATGCAGTCCAAGCTAGATGGGCCCGAATTGTTCTTTTGGAACAGCTTCTTCCGTTGATCGGACTTAGAGCCACTGAATCCGGCGTTGACCGCCGTATCCTCGGTGTTTTCACTGCTATTTTCGGTGCTTGTATCTATTGCGTCAAGACTTGTCTTTGTTATTTTTAACTTCAGGGGTGCCGGCATTGCTTGCATTGTTTTTCCTATGGGCCAACCAACTGTCCTCGCCCGCACAAAAGCGGGTCATTAGTGCCGTGAGGGTCGCCATGGATTTTGGCTTTTCTTGGCCGAGGTGGCGAGCGAGCCATTCGTCGCAGATGCTATGTTTGAAAGCTTCTAGAGCTTCAGCGTCCGGATAGTCAATGATTTGGTTCTTTTTAGTTAGGAACCTTGTCCAGAATTTCCTGGTGGACTCTCCGGGCTGGTGGACTATATGGCTTAAGTCATCAGCGTCCGGAGGTCGAACATATGTACCTTGGAAGTTATCGAGGAAAGCCTCTTCCAAGTCCTCCCAACTGCCAATGGAATTGTCAGGCAGACTGTTTAGCCAATGCCTAGCGGGCCCCTTGAGTTTGAGAGGGAGGTATTTGATGGCGTGGAGGTCATCTCCGCGTGCCATATGGATGTGGAGAATGAAGTCTTTGATCCACACCACGGGGTCCGTGGTCCCATCGTATGATTCTATGTTCACGGGCTTGAATCCTTCGGGGAATTCGTGATCCAGGACCTCATCAGTGAAGCAATGAGGGTGTCTGGGGCTGTGACGCCCCCGATTCAATCGTACACTAATCATACATGCAAACGTGTACGATCAAGATCAGGGACTCACGGGAAGATATCACAACACAACTCTACAAATAAAATAAGTCATACAAGCATCATATTGCAAGCCAGGGGCCTCAAGGGCTCGAATACAAGAGCTCGATCATAGACGAGTCAGCGGAAGCAACAATATCTGAGTACAGACATAAGTTAAACAAGTTTGCCTTAAGAAGGCTAGCACAAACTGGGATACAGATCGAAAGAGGCGCAGGCCTCCTGCCTGGGATCCTCCTAACTATTCCTGGTCGTCGTCAGCGGGCAGCACGTAGTAGTAGGCACCTCCGGTGTAGTAGGAGTCATCGTCGAAGGTGGCGTCTGGCTCCTGGGCTCCAACATCTGGTTGCGACAACCAGGTAGAAGGGATAGGGGGAAAAGAGGGAGAAAGCAACCGTGAGTACTCATCCAAAGTACTCGCAAGCAAGGAGCTACACTACATATGCATGGGTAAATGTGTAAAGGGCCATATTGGTGGACTGAACTGCAGAAAGCCAGAATAAGAGGGGGATAGCTAATCATGTCGAAGACTACGCTTCTGGCCACCTCCATCTTGCAGCATGTAGAAGAGAGTAGACTGAAGTCCTCCAAGTAGCATCGCATAGCATAACCCTAACCGATGATCCTCCCCTCGTCGCCCTGTGAGAGAGCGATCACCGGTTGTATCTGGCACTTGGAAGGGTGTGTTTTATTAAGTATCCGGTTCTAGTTGTCATAAGGTCAAGGTACAACTCCAAGTCGTCCTGTTATCGAAGATCACGGCTATTCGAATAGTTTAACTTCCCTGCAGGGGTGCACCACATAACCCAACACGCTCGATCCCATTTGGCCGGACACACTTTTCTAGGTCATGCCCGGCCTCGGAAGATCAACACATCGCAGCCCCACCTAGACCAACAGAGAGGTCAGCACGCCGGTCTAAACCTAAGCGCCCAGGGGTCTGGGCCCATCGCCCTTAGCACACCTGCACGTTGCATGGGCGGCCGGAAGCAGACCTAGCCTAGTAGGCGTTCCAGTCCAATCTAGCGCGCGCCGCTCCGTTGCTGACGTCACGAAGGCTTCGGCTGATACCACGACGTCGAGTGCCCATAACTGTCCCCGCGTAGATGGTTAGTGCGTATAGGCCAGTAGCCAGACTCAGATCAAATACCAAGATCTTGTTAAACATGTTAAGTATCTGCAAACGCCGACCAGGGCCAGGCCCACCTCTCTCCTAGGTGGTCTCAACCTGCCTTGTCGCTCCGCCTCAAAGTAACAGTCGGGGGCCGTCGGGAACCCAGGCCCACCTCTACCGGGATGGAGCCACCTGCCCCTTCAGCCCCCAACTCCGAACAATACCACAGGTAATGTAACTGTGTAAAGTATATAGTATATGCCCGTGATCACCTCCCGAAGTGATCACGACCCAGTAGTATAGCATGGCAGACGGACAAGAGTGTAGGGCCACTGATGGAACACTAGCATCCTATACTAAGCATTAGGATTGCAGGTAAAGGTATCAACAGTAGTGGCAAGGACAGGCTATGCATCAGAATAGGATTAACGGAAAGCAGTAACATGTTACACTACTCTAATGCAAGCAGTAGGGAGAAGAGTAGGCGATATCTGGTGATCAAAGGGGGGGCTTGCCTGGTTGCTCTGGCAAGAGAGAAGGGTCGTCAACTCCGTAGTCGTACCGGGTAGCAGCGGCGTCGGTCTCAGTGTCTAGCGGAAGAAGAGGGGGGAAGAAACAATGAATACAATGCAAACAGATGCATAATGATGCATGACAAGACAAGTAACGGTGCTAGGGGTGCCCTAACGCGGTATGAGGTGATACCGGTGAAGGGGGGAAACATCCGGGAAGGTATCCCCGGTGTTTCGCGTTTTCGGGCAGAGGAGCCGGAGGGGGAAAGTTATGAGTTCAATAGGTTAGGGAGGTGTGGTGGACGAACGGGTTGCGTATCCGGAATCGTCTCGTCGTTCTGAGCAACTTTCATGTACAAAGTATTTTCATCCGAGTTACGGATTAAAAGATATGATTTTCTAAAGATTTAAATCATTTTCTGATTTTAATTATATATTTAATTCCAACATTATCCAAAACAGTGTGTGATGACGTAGGCATGACATCAGAGTGATGTCAGCAGGTCAACTGGTCGGTTGACCAGTCAAACCAGACAGGTGGGTCCAGTGGGACCCACATGTCATCGTCAAGGGCCTTAACAGAGTTTTAAAACTAACTAAAATGGGTTAATTAGTGGGTGGCCCCAGCAGTCAGTGCCTAATTAGGTTTTAGTTAATTAACTTAATTAATTAGTAGTTTATATATTTGTTTTTATTTGTTTTATGGCATGGGGCCCGCATGTCAGTGGCAGTAGCTGCCACGTCAGCGAAGTTCACTTGGTCAACATGGCCAGTTGGGGCCCCCAGGCCCACAGGCAGCGACCCAGGGGTGGGGCCTGCCTAGCCACGTCGGCAGACGGTGCCGGAGCGACTCCGGCGACCCAACAGAGGCGGCCCCTCGCCGGAATCGCGCTACGGGGCACCAAATCGGGCGCGGCCAGGCTCTCTGGAACGGCCTCTTCGCGCCGCGTCCGATGGAGGGGAGCACGACGGCGGGGGTGGCCGGAATGGTCGTCGGCGACGAGCGCGGCGGGCTGCTGTTCAGGCGCGGACGAAGACGGCGACGCAGCGCGCTTCGGGGCGAGCGGGAAGGCTAGGGTGGAGCTGCGCGACGCGCTGAGCACAAAGGGCTCGGCCCCGTGACCATTTGGTCACCGGAAGGGCGTCGGCGACGCGCATAGGCGGCGGCGTAGTCGGGAGCTCGAGGAGAGTGGAGCTGGGGCGAGCTAGCAAAGAAATGGAGAGGTTGGGGTGGATCTACGCGGCATGAGGAGAGTAACTGACACGAGCCCGTGACCATTTGGTCACCGGAGACTCGTCGGCGACGGGGTCCGCGGCGTAGCGCTCGGGTGCTTCGGCGGCAGCTAGCTAGGGCGTGCGAGGGAGCTAACGGAGATGGGCGGGAGATGGGGAGCTCACCGTGCGGCACGCAAGATGACCCTTGGGAGTTTAGTAGTCGGAGAGTCGACGGCGCTCGTCGGAGATGCGTCGGGGATCCGAGGAAGAAGACGAGGTTGGGGCAGCGTTCGATGGTGCTCGGCATCCTGTGTCTTGACGTGGAGGCGTAGTCGAGGGAGGCGGAGCAAGCGGACGCGTCGGAAGGGCTTGGAGGTCGCGGTGGCCGCGAGTACTATGGCGGCGAGGCCATGGCGGCGCTCGGTTGCGGTGGGGAACGAGGGGGCGAGGTGCGGTGGCTCTGGAGGGGAGTGGGAGGCGCAAGAACCGAGGCGAGCATGGGGATGAGTGGGAGGAGAGACCGAGGGGGAACGGCATGGCGACCTTATCCCCTCGTCGTCGCTGGTGAGAGGGTGCGGCGGGGACGCGCCCCTGTTCCGACCCGGGTCGGGGGAACAAGGAAGGGAGGCGGCAGGGGGAGGCGGGCCGGTTCGGCCGGATGGGCCAGGTGGGTTAGCTGGGCCAGATGGCCCAGGGGGGTTTGGGGGGTTTTCCTTTCTCTTTCTTTCTTTCTTTTCTTTATTTTTTTTATTTCATTTTAAAGTATTTAGTCTTTTATTAAAAATGTGTTTTCTGCACCATAATTACCTTTGTAATATTTGGCGTCCACCGAACATTTTTGTTTCAATTTTTAAAACTTTTATTGTCGACTTTAATTTTAAGTTTGAATTTGACGCGGTTTCGGATTATCCCGAGATTAGTAACAGTAATCGCAGATGACATGGCATCATTAGGAGAGTTTTACTGTAGCTTGATTACCCGGGCGTTACAAAACTCCTCCACTACAAGAAATCTCGTCCCGAGATTTTAGGAGATAGAAGGAAACAGTGCGGGGTATTCATCACGCAGGCGGTCCTCGCGTTCCCAAGTGGCTTCATCTTCAGAGTGATTCGACCACTGGACTTTGAGGAATTTGATCGCCTTCTGACGTGTGTGGCGTTCAGCTTGGTCAAGAATGCGGACTGGATGCTCTTTATAAGAGAGGTCCTGTTGCAATTCGAGCACGTCATGATCCACCGCTCGGATTGGATCCTTGAAGCAACAGCGGAGTTGTGACACATGGAACACATCGTGAACCTGAGAAAGGTTCGGCGGAAGCTCCAGTTGATATGCCACCTTTCCACGCCTTTCGAGAATAGTGAATGGACCGATATAGCGAGGAGCTAGCTTGCCCTTGATCCCGAAGCGGTGAGCACCCTTCATTGGTGTAACTCAAAGATAAGCCTTTTTGCCAGGTTGATAGACCATGTCTTGGTGATGACGGTCATACTGACTTTTCTGACGTGACTGAGCAGTCTTGAGATTCTCGCGAATAATGCGAACTTGTTCTTCGGCCTGTTGGATAATATCCGGACTGAAGAATGGACGTTCCCCAGTTTCTGACCAGTTCAGAGGGGTTCGACACTTTCGTCCATATAGCACTTCGAAGGGGGACATCTTCAGACTAGCTTGATAGCTATTATTATAAGAGAACTCGGCATATGGAAGAGATTCCTCCCATTTCTTGCCGAATGAGATTACACAAGCTTGAAGCATGTCTTCGAGAACTTGGTTGACATGTTCAACCTATCCTTGCGACTGAGGATGAAACGCAGTACTGAACGACAGATGAGTTCCCATAGCTTCTTGGAAACTCGCCCAAAACCTTGAAGTGAATAAGCTGCCACGGTCTGAACTGATAACCAGTGGAATACCGTGAAGTGAAAAAATTCTGGCCATGTAGAGAGTAGCAAGCTGACTAGCAGTGATTGTCTCTTTGACCGCCAGAAAATGGGCAACTTTGGAAAGCCGGTCAATGACGACAAGAATAGCATCATTACCTTTCCGCGATTTGGGAAATCCAGTGACGAAGTCCATTTCACCATGGTCCCATTTCCATTCAGGAATAGAGATAGGTTGCAGAGTTCCAGCAGGCCTTTGATGCTCAGCTTTGATACGACGGCAAACATCACACTCTGCGACATAACGAGCAATGTCCTGCTTCATATTAGACCACCAGAATCTTTGGCGAATATCCTGATACATCTTCGTACTACCAGGATGGATGGACAGAGGCGTATCATGAGCTTCTTGCATAACCATTTTAGTCTTATCTAGGTTTTTCTTCGAACATGGTACCACTAGGCGGCCTTTGAAATACAAGGCGCCATCGTCGGCGATAGTGAAGAATGAGGGCTTTCCTTCTGCTAGATGGCATTTAATCTTATGGACTTCAGAGTCATAACCTTGTATAGTCTTTATACCAGCTACGAGATCTGGTACGACAGTCAGGGTATTTAGAGAACCCTTAGTAATAACAAGAAGATTCATCTTGCGGATTTCCGGGGGAGGGGGAGCGAGTGCTCCAGGAGGAACAATATGGAGGTTCAGCTTTCTAAATTATTCGACAAGCGAGGGCTGAACTTTATGAACCTGGAGGTGGTTGCAGTAAGACTTGTGGGTCAAGGCATCAGCCATTACATTAGCCTTGCCGGGGGTATAGGATATACCCACGTCAAAGTCTGTAATAGTCTCCATCCATCTCTGCTGACGGAGGTTCAGATCTGGCTGAGTAAACAGATACTTCAGACTTTAATGGTCAGTGAAGATCTCGCAACGATTACCGAGAAGGTAATGTCGCCACTGCTTCAGTGCATGAATGACAGCAGCAAGCTCGAGGTCGTGAACTGGGTAGTTTTCTTCATGAGGGCGCAGTTGACGAGAGGCATAAGCAATCACTTTGCGCTCCTGCATTAGGACACAGCCTAATCCTTGACGGGAAGCGTCGCAGTAAATGATGAAGTCCTTCTTAGTATCAGGTGGGGCAAGCACGGGGGCAGAAGTCAACTTGTCTTTGAGCACCTGGAAACTTTCCTGACACTTGTCTGTCCAGTCAAACTTGACACCCTTATGCAATAGATTAGTCAGGGGCCTGGCAATCTTGGAGAAGTTCTCGGCGAATCGACGGCAATAGCTGGCGAGACCGAGGAAACTTCGGACTTGCTTCACATTCTTCGGAGGAGTCCAATCGAGAATAGCCTGAACTCGTTCAGGGTTGACGGCAATACCATCCTTGGAGATGACATGCCCAAGATAGGTTACTTCTGGGAGCCAGAATTCACACTTGGAATACTTAGCATACAGCTGATGCTCCCGAAGCTTTTCCAGCACAAGACAAAGATGTTCAGCATGTTCTTCCTTGTTCTTGGAAAATACAAGGATATCGTCCAAATAAACCACGACGAACTTGTCGAGGTAATCCATGAATATATAGTTCATCAGACGAGAGAAGGTGGCTGGAGCATTCGTTAAGCCGAATGACAAGACGGTGTACTCGTATGATCCATACCGAGTCACGAAGGCGGTTTTTGGGATGTCCTCTTCACGAACACGGATCTGGTGGTAACCCAACCTCAAGTCGAGTATGGAGAACACTGATGAGCCAGCCAGTTGATCATAAAGATCATTGATCCGAGGAAGAGGGTATTTATTCTGAATGGTAGCTTGGTTTATAGGACGGTAGTCTTGGACTAATCGGTTTGTCCCATCCTTCTTCTTAACAAAGAGAGAAGGTGCTCCCCAAGGAGAGCAACTTGGGCGAATGAAACCTTTGACAAGAGATTTGTCGATTTCCTCCTTAAGCTCAATGAGCTCATGCGGCGGCATCTTGTAGGGTCATTTAGCTATAGGGGTGGTGCCGGGTTTCAAGTCGATGATGAATTCGACAGCTCTAGCAGGGGGAATCCCTGGAAGCTCTTCTGGGAAGACATCTTGGAATTCACGAACGACAGGAATGTTTTCAATGCCCTCGAGTGGTGCAGCGTTCAACGCATTCAAGGCATAAAGCCGTGCCTCGGCGTTTTGCACCAGATGAGCTTGGTAAGTAACTATTTCGTCTGAAGGGTGTAGCAGATGGACGGTCTTAGTGGCGCAAACTATAGAAGCAGTATGCGCTTTTAATCAATTCATTCCCAGAATGAGATCAATGCTACAGGACTTCAGTACGATGGGAGAGACAAGGAATTCCAGTCCTTCGATTTCTACAGGGACGTCGTTGCAAATCATGGAGGTTCGACATTGGCCCGCAGGGGTGTGTACTAATAGTGAAGCATTCATGTCCTCACATTTAATGTCGTGCAAGCATGCAAAACCTTCTGACATGAATGAATGCGATGCACCTGTATCAAATAAAACGGATGCTGGTATTGAATTTACAAGGAGGGTACCCATCACAGTAGCAGGCTGGTCTTGAGCTTCGCTCAGATCAACGTGGTTGGCATGAACACGACCATAAGACTTGGCATTGTTGCTGCGGGGCTGGTTGCTTCCACGGCCAGTTGCTGGAAGGGCCAGTTGATTCTGGTTCTGGTTGCATTCCCTAGCACGGTGCCCTGGTTGTCCACACCTGAAGCATAACCCATTATTGGGAGTGGGAACAGGAGCTTGTGGTGGTGGAGCTGGGAGTTTTGGCTGCCTAGTCGGAGGAGCAGGCAGACGAGGTGCAGCATAGGTCTGCCTTGGGGCAGGTGCATCCGGCTGGTACATGCTATTGGGAATCCATATCTTGCGCTTCTGCGAGGACGGGCCCGAAGATGAGCCCGTGTCACGGTTGCGCCTGTGAGAGCTCTGGTATTCCTCCATACCAGTTTCGACATTGATGGCCTTGTTCACCAGAGTGGCGAAATCAGCAAAGTCATGCACTAGAAGTGCGAGCTTGATGTCAGCTTGAAGGACATCACGGAACTTCTCCTGTCTGCGTGCATTAGTTGCAATGTCCTCTTCAGCATAGCGGGACAAGTCAAGAAACTCCCGCTCATAAGCTTCAACAGTCTTGTTGCCTTGGGTGAGGTTGCGAAACTCACGCTTCTTACGGTCCATGACTCCCTGAGGAATGAAGCGAGCACGGAAGGCAGCTTGGAAGTCTGGCCAGGTGATGATTGTTCCAACTGGCAGAGTACGCCTGTGGCTGTCCCACCATTGAGCTGCGGGTCCCTTCAGGAAGAAGGAAGCAAAGGTGACATAGCTGGCAGGGGCTACATCAGCAGACTCCATCTCATAGGTGATGTCACGAAGCCAGTCATCAGCATCCAGAGGCTGAGTTGAGCTGCGGTACACAGTTGGGTTCAGGAGCATGAAATCCTGCAGAGTTACTGGGGTTGGCTGCTGGTTCATATTGGGGCGAGGAAACTGAGCCATCATATTCTCCATGAACTGGCGATTCATCTCAAGTTGTTGGATCATACCAGCCATGTACTCAGGCGGTGGTGGGAGGTTGCCACCACGTCCACGACCACCTGGTCTAACCATCCTACTAATATATAACAGGGGTAGTTCAGCATCGAGAAATTTTGCAAGGTCAAGAATCATTCATGATGAAACATGCACAATGAAAGCAGCACGATAGATACTACATAGTAGTCGGCATATCTTACAAAAGAGATCATGCATAGAGTTCGGTACACAGAGTTCAGTACATAGACTAATACATCATAGGCGGCATGCAGGCTCGCGACGAATGCATCTAACACTAATAAACAAGCCTTCATCAGTCCCAGGAGGAACTGTGGAGGTAGGTGTAGCCTGACAGCTGGTAGTGACGCGAAGGGAAGACCGCCACGCGAGCAGCCTGGGGTCCGCGGATGCTCTGGTGCGGAACCCGATGCGCAGGTGGCAGGAGAGGACCAAGTGCAGGAGAGTAGCCTCCCACATCTGGCCAGCCGATGCCCTGGGGCATCACGGTCCTGGCAGGGTAGACCGCAGAACGCGACAGATCACCAGATCGGACAGAGGGGTGCAACAGCGTCAAAGCACGGTACAGGTGCTGACGGGTGGTGTACAACTCGTGGCGAAGAGCTCGGTTAGCTCTATCCAGCCCATCAGCATGCAGAACCAAGTTCTGATGGTAGAAGGGCTCTCGGGTGACGGTGGACTAGGCAGCAGTGTAGTATCCCTCCACACCAACATCGGATGCGATAGCAATGTGCCTGAAGGGGGAGGTGTCCAACTCCTAATACTCTCCACGAAGACGTGTCAGAGCAGCATAAGCAGCATCGTGGACCGCCATATCGCACTCCAACACCATGAGCAGTGTGCAGCACAGTAGTGGAGTCATACTCCCGAGAGTAGAGGTGGACGATGGCACGGTACTGCTCTTGGTTGAAGTCCTGATACTCCTCATAGACGGTGTACTCAGGATGCCAGCGATAACCCAGATAGGTCATCATCTCAACCAACACAGCAGGTGATCCTGAGGCACCAATGGCCGTTGTGTGGCGCACGACCTGCCTCGTGGGTTCCATCTGAAAACAAGGATGTTTTCATAGGAGTCAAATGACAATGTGGATAATGTTCAAATACTACTCTAAAGAATAACTAGGGCTTATCCAACTTTGGGGTGAACATGGTCACGGGATCCTAGTGTTAGAGTTAGTAAAATCGTTTAACCCGAGTAGGAGAGAGTTCAGAGTCCCAGAGTAAGGATCGAGGAGTAAAAGATCCTAATACCACCCAGATGGCGACGTGGGCCCGTAAGGCACACAACCATGTTAGTAAAAGTTTTGTAATGTCTAGACTCAACTTCGGCCAAGGAGTGTGGAAGGGGGATTCCTACAGGCAGTCGGCTCTGATACCAACTTGTGACGCCCCCGATTCAATCGTACACTAATCATACATGCAAACGTGTACGATCAAGATCAGGGACTCACGGGAAGATATCACAACACAACTCTACAAATAAAATAAGTCATACAAGCATCATATTACAAGCCAGGGGCCTCGAGGGCTCGAATACAAGAGCTCGATCATAGACGAGTCAGCAGAAGCAACAATATCTGAGTACAGACATAAGTTAAACAAGTTTCCCTTAAGAAGGCTAGCACAAACTGGGATACAGATCGAAAGAGGCGCAGGCCTCCTGCCTGGGATCCTCCTAACTATTCCTGGTCGTCGTCAGCGGGCAGCACGTAGTAGTAGGCACCTCCGGTGTAGTAGGAGTCGTCGTCGAAGGTGGCGTCTGGCTCCTGGGCTCCAACATCTGGTTGCGACAACCAGGTAGAAGGGATAGGGGGAAAAGAGGGAGAAAGCAACCGTGAGTACTCATCCAAAGTACTCGCAAGCAAGGAGCTACACTACATATGCATGGGTAAATGTGTAAAGGGCCATATCGGTGGACTGAACTGCAGAAAGCCAGAATAAGAGGGGGATAGCTAATCCTGTCGAAGACTACGCTTCTGGCCACCTCCATCTTGCAGCATGTATAAGAGAGTAGACTGAAGTCCTCCAAGTAGCATCACATAGCATAACCCTAACCGATGATCCTCCCCTCGTCGCCCTGTGAGAGAGCGATCACCAGTTGTATCTGGCACTTGGAAGGGTGTGTTTTATTAAGTATCCGGTTCTGGTTGTCATAAGGTCAAGGTACAACTCCAAGTCGTCCTGTTACCAAAGATCACGGCTATTCGAATAGTTTAACTTCCCTGCAGGGGTGCACCACATAACCCAACACGCTCGATCCCATTTGGCCGGACACACTTTTCTGGGTCATGCCCGGCCTCGGAAGATTAACAATTCGGAGCCCCACCTAGACCAACAGAGAGGTCAGCACGCTGGTCTAAACCTAAGCGCCCAGGGGTCTGGGCCCATCGCCCTTAGCACACCTGCACGTTGCATGGGCGGCCGGAAGCAGACCTAGCCTAGTAGGCGTTCCAGTCCAATCCAGCGCGCGCCGCTCCGTTGCTGACATCACGAAGGCTTCGGCTGATACCACAATGTCGAGTGCCCATAATTGTCCCCGCGTAGATGGTTAGTGCGTATAGGCCAGTAGCCAGACTCAGATCAAATACCAAGATCTCGTTAAACGTGTTAAGTATCTGCGACCGCCAACCAGGGCCAGGCCCACCTCTCTCCTAGGTGGTCTCAACCTGCCCTGTCGCTCCGCCTCAAAGTAACAGTCGGGGGCCGTCGGGAACCCAGGCCCACCTCTACCGGAATGGAGCCACCTGCCCCTTCGGCCCCCAACTCCGAACAGTACCACAGGTAATGTAACTGTGTAAAGTATATAGTATATGCCCGTGATCACCTCCCGAAGTGATCACGGCCCAGTAGTATAGCATGGCAGACGGACAAGAGTGTAGGGCCACTGATGGAACACTAGCATCCTATACTAAGCATTAGGATTGCAGGTAAAGGTATCAACAGTAGTGGCAAGGACAGGCTATGCATCAGAATAGGATTAACGGAAAGCAGTAACATGTTACACTACTCTAATGCAAGTAGTAGGGAGAAGAGTAGGCGATAGCTGGTGATCAAAGGGGGGCCTGCCTGGTTGCTCTGGCAAGAGAGAAGGGTCGTCAACTCCGTAGTCGTACTGGGTAGCAGCGGCGTCGGTCTCGGTGTCTAGCGGAAGAAGAGGGGGGAAGAAACAATGAATACAATGCAAACAGATGCATAACGATGCATGACAAGACAAGTAACGGTGCTAGGGGTGCCCTAACGCGGTATGAGGTGATACCGGTGAAGGGGGGAAACATCCGGGAAGGTATCCCCGGTGTTTTGCATTTTGGGGCAAAGGAGACGGAGGGGGAAAGTTACGAGTTCGATAGGTTAGGGAGGTGTGGCGGACGAACGGGTTGCGTATCCGGAATCGTCTTGTCGTTTTGAGCAACTTTCATGTACAAAGTATTTTCATCCGAGTTACGGATTAAAAGATATGATTTTCTAAAGATTTAAATCATTTTCTGATTTTAATTATATATTTAATTCCAACATTATCCAAAACAGTGTGTGATGAAGTAGGCATGACATCAGAGTGATGTCAGCGGGTCAACTGGTCGGTTGACCAGTCAAACCAGACAGGTGGGTCCAGTGGGACCCACATGTCATTGTCAAGGGCCTTAACAGAGTTTTAAAACTAACTAAAATGGGTTAATTAGTGGGTGGCCCCAGCAGTCAGTGTCTAATTAGGTTTTAGTTAATTAACTTAATTAATTAGTAGTTTATATATTTGTTTTTATTTGTTTTATGGCATGGGGCCCGCATGTCAGTGGTAGTAGCTGCCATGTCAGCGAAGTTGACTTGGTCAACATGGCCAGTTAGGGGCCCCAGGCCCACAGGCAGCGACCCAGGGGTGGGGCCCGCCTAGCCACGTCGGCGGACGGTGCCGGAGCGACTCCGGCGACCCAACAGAGGCGGCCCCTCGCCGGAGTTGGCCGGAATTGCGCTACGGGGCACCAAATCAGGCGCGGCCAGGCTCTCTCGAACGGCCTCTTCGCGCCGCGTCCGATGGAGGGGAGCATGACGGTGGGGGTGGCCGGAATGGTCGCCGGCGACGAGAGCGGCGGGCTGCTGTTCGGGCACGGACGAAGACGGCGACGCAGCGCGCTTCGGGGCGAGCGGGAAGGCTAGGGTGGAGCTACGCGACGCGCTGAGCACAAAGGGCTCGGCCCCGTGACCATTTGGTCACTGGAAGGGCGCCGGCGACGCGCGCGGGCGGCGGCGTAGTCGGGAGCTCGAGGAGAGTGGAGCTGGGGTGAGCTAGCGAAGAAATGGCGAGGTTGGGAAGGATCTACGCGGCATGAGGAGCATAACCGACACGAGCCCGTGACCATTTGGTCACCGGAGACTCGTCGGCGACGGGGTCCGCGGCGGAGCGCTCGGGTGCTTCGGCGGTAGCTAGCTAGGGCGTGCGAGGGAGCTAACGGAGATGGGCGGGAGATGGGGAGCTCACCGTGTGGCACGCAAGATGGCCCTTGGGAGTTTAGTAGCCGGAGAGTCGACGGCGCTCGTCGGAGATGCGTCGGGGATTCGAGGAAGAAGATGAGGTTGGGGTAGCGTTCGATGGTGCTCGGCGTCCTGTGTCTTGACGTGGAGGCATAGTCGAGGGAGGCGGAGCGAGCGGACGCGTCGGAAGGGCTTGGAGGTTGCGGTGGCCGCGAGTACTACGGCGGCGAGGCCATGGCGGCGCTCGGTTGCGGTGGGGAACGAGGGGGCGAGGTGCGGTGGCTCTGGAGGGGAGTGGGAGGCGCAAGAATCAAGGGGAGCGTGGGGGTGAGTGGGAGGAGAGACCGAGGGGGCGCGGCGTGGCGACCTTATCCCCTCGTCGTCGCCGGTGAGAGGGTGCGGCGGGGACGCGCCCCTGTTCTGACCCGGGTCGGGGGAACAGGGAGGGAGGCGGCAGGGGGAGGCGGGCCGGTTCGACCGGATGGGCCAGGTGGGTTAGCTGGGCCAGATGGCCCAGGGGGGTTTGGGGGGTTTTCCTTTCTCTTTCTTTCTTTCTTTTCTTTATTTTTTTCTTTTCTGTTTTATTTCATTTTAAAGTATTTAGTCTTTTACTAAAAATGTGTTTTCTGCACCATAATTACCTTTGTAATATTTGGCGTCCACCGAACATTTTTGTTTCAATTTTGAAAACTTTTATTGTCGACTTTAATTTTAAGTTTGAATTTGACGCGGTTTCGGATTATCCCGAGATTAGTAACAGTAATCGCAGATGACATGGCATCATTAGGAGAGTTTTACTGTAGCTTGATTACCCGGGCGTTACACCTCTGTATCGGGTCGTATCGTGACGCAGCTCTGATGAAGTCCGTCTGCGGTGTTTGGCCTGCGCATGACTGGGTTTGTCATGTCCGAATAGGTGGCCGTTGTCACGTGTCGAGGTGCGTCCTCGCGATCCGTAGATTGATCTGGTAGGTCCTGCTTTATTGTTCAGGTTCTGTCGGAGGTCATATGTATGGCCGTGGGCGAATTTACCTTTGCCTGAGTGACGAGGCGGGGCGGGCTGGTGTTCGGCATGGGTTGCCGTGTTGTCCCGGCCACGCGGTGGCAGGTCAGCCGCATTGTACGATGGTGGTATATACTTCGGCGCCTCCTCGTCGAACTGAGGTAGAAATTTACGCTTTGGATAGCTTTTGGTTAGGCGCTTGAGGCCATATTCTTCAGCTGCTAGGACATCAGTCCATTTATCATTGAGCAGATCTTGGTCAGCTTGAAGTTGTTGCTGCTTCTTTTTTAGGCTCCTTGTTGTGGCTATTAGCTGGCGCTTGAAGTGCTCCTGCTCAAGAGGTTCCTCGGGCACGATGAAATCCTCGGTGTCAAGGCTCACCTCATCCTCGGAGAGCGGAAGGTAACTGTCGTCCTCCGAATCTTTGTGTGTGGCCTGTTTAACAGGGCTAACCTGCGCATCTTCCTGTTCGTTTGATGTGTCGACAGGGTCTTCATTGTCTTCGGCACCTTCCGGAGTGTCATCTTCTCCTGTGCCGGTGTTGCGATCTTTACTGCGGCTTGACTTAGAGTGGCGCTGCTGGCGCCGGTGCTTGTACTGTATTTCGGAAGGTTTATCCTCAACTGGGTCTTCCTTGTCATCTCCGTTGTTTTCCTTTGGTGCATCCACCATGTATACGTCATACAAAGAAGTGGTCGTTCAGCGTCCGATGAACGGCGGGTTCTGGTCTTCTTATTTTCCGGCATCGTCGTCCATACCGTCGATGTCCTCAGAGTCGTAATCAAGTTCGTCGGTTAAATCCTCGACCGTGGCTATAAAGTGGGTGGCGGGTGGGAAGCGAAATTCTCCATCGTCTGCCCCTAGTTCGAGCCGGATATAGTTTGGCTGAGAGTCCTCCACTAAGGACGGACTTTTTAACGAGTTTAGCACATCGCCAAGAGGCGAGTACTGGAAGATGTCTGCGGCGTTGAATTCGAAGATCGGCAAACGATCAAGCTCGGCGTCTGCAGGCTCGCCTGGTTCAGAACCTACAGCCGGAGACAAGTCCGGTGTTCTGGTGGCATAGGCATCGAGTGAGACCAGGTCCATGTGCAGCTCCAACACCGTGGAATCTGTGGCCTCCATGGTGGGGTTAATCCTCCCATCTTCGGATGGCGCGTCCTGCTCCGGCTCTAGGGCCAGAGCGGTTACAGGAGAGATCTCCTGGATGCGGCCCGATGACAGATTTAAGTCATGATCATCGGGGTGATCGGGAGCGGCTACTGCGGTATCGAATCCGGCGAAGATCAAGTCTCCACGGATGTCTGCGACGTAGTTCAAGCTCTCGAATCTGACCTGATGGCTAGGGGCGTAGCTTTCGATCTGCTCCAGATGGCCAAACGAGTTGGCCCGCAGTGCGAAGCCGCCAAACACAAAGATCTGTCCGGGGAGGAAAGTTTCTCCGCAGATAGCGCCATTATTGACGATTGAAGGGGCCATCAAACCTTTCAGCGATAGCACAGAGGAACTCTCAATGAAAGCACCAATGTCGATGTCAAAACCGGTGGATCTCGGCTAGGGGGTCCCAAACTGTGCATCTAAGGTTGATGGTAACAGGAGACAGGGGACACGATGTTTAACCAGGTTCGGGCCCTCTCTATGGAGGTAATACCCTACTTCCTGCTTGATTGATCTTGATGGATCTGAGTGTTACAAGAGTTGATCTACCACGAGATCGTAATAGCTAAACCCTAGAAGTCTAGCATGTATGACTACGGTATTGAGTATCCCCTATTCGGACTACACCCTCCGGTTTATATAGACACCGGGGAGATCTAGGGTTACATAGAGTCGGTTACATAAGATGGAATCTTCATAGTTGTTCGCCAAGCTTGCCTTCCACGCCAAGGAGAGTCCTAT
>NC_041386.1:23951775-23995386 GCF_002162155.2 Triticum dicoccoides
TCCGTAAAAGGAAAGGGGGGTGAATCCTACTAGGAGCCCAAGTAGGACTCCTCCTACTTGGGGCACGCCTAGGGCCGGCCTCCTCCCCTCCCTCCTTTATATACGTGGGGGAGCCTACAACACACATCAATTGTTCCAAGCCATGTGTGGCGCCCCCTCCACAGTTTACGCCTCCGGTCATATTCACGTATTGCTTAGGCGAAGCCCTGCGCAGATCACTTCTCCACCACCGTCACCACGCCGTCGTGCTGACGAAACTCTCCCTCGACACTTTGCTAGATCAAGAGTTCGAGGGACGCCATCGAGATGGACGTGTGCAGAACTTGGAGGTTCCGAACGTTCGGTGCTTGATCGGTCAGAACAAGAAGAAGTGTGACTACATCAACCGCATTAACAAACGCTTCCGCTTTCAGTCTATGAGGGTACGTGGACACACTCTTCCCCTCTCGTTGATGTGCATCTCCTAGATAGATCTTGTGTGAGCGTAGGAAAATTTTGAAATTGCATGCTACATTCCCAACAATACCACCGCTACCTCCACGGTCACCATCAAATGACATGGGGTTCGACAGCCCTGCTACATGAACGGGCCAAGGACGGGACCCTTCACCGGCCGTGACTTGTCCCCAGCCGCCTCCTCGCCACTCACAAGGTGTTCAGTCGATTCTGTTGCCCGGACGAGGCTCGTTCACGCCCTCCAATGTCTAGTAAGGTATGGATTCATCACTCCGAAGGATCATGGCGGGAAGCTCGGATGAGTTGTTTACAATAACATCATATGTTCATCATTGACCAAAGAATCATCTGACGATGATGATGTTGTGGTTGCTACTGTCATTGTCAATGACCATATAGCAAGGCAACGACCATTGTTTAGGGGATCGGCCATGTCCTACCCTACAACGATTATTTCTATCTCACAGAATCACTATTTAACACCAAGTTTTTCCGGTGACAGTTCCTGATGGTGAGACCATTGTTCAACTATATTCAGGAGGGAGTGATGGGGTATAATGATTAATTCCAATGCATGCCCTTGGAAAGACCGGCTTCTCCTCTTATCAGAAATGTACCGCAGTTGTTCGCATGCTTGCATATGTAATTCCCAATGATCTTGATAATGAGTACGTAGGCATGAATGAGTCCACATGCTTTGAGGCATTGTACTGACTCTGCAAAACTGTGATGGTCGTGTTTGGCCCGGAGTACTTGAGAGAACCAAATGATGCGAATACAGCCCGACTGTTAGCGATCAATGAATTGAGAGGCTTTCCAAGAATGCTTGGAAGCATAGATTGTATGCACTGGAAGTGGAATAACTCTCCATTTTCCTGGCAGGGGCAGTATAAGGGACATGTTAAAGCTTTTGCATGGTCATACTTGAAGCTGCTTGATGTCTACTACACAACCTTCTTCTTGTAGACGTTGTTGGGCCTCCAAGTGCAGAGGTTTGTAGGAAAGTAGAAAATTTTCCTCAAGTGGATGACCTAAGGTTTATCAATCGGTGGGAGGTGTAGGATGAAGATGGTCTCTCTCAAACAACCCTGCAACCAAATAACAAAGAGTCTCTTATGTCTGATAACCCACAAGTATAGGGGGTCGCAACAGTTTTCAAGGATAGAGTATTCAACCCAAATTTATTGATTCGACACAAGGGGAGCCAAAGAATATTCTCAAGTATTAGCAGCTGAGTTGTCAATTCAACCACACATGGAAACTTAATATCTACAGCAAAGTGTTTAGTAGCAAAGTAATATGATAGTAGTGGTAACGGTAGCAAAAGTAATATTTTTGGGTTTTATAGTGATTGTAACAGTAGCAACAGAAAAGTAAATAAGCAAAGAACAATATATGAAAAGCTCGTAGGCAATGGATCAGTGATGGATAATTATGTCGGATGCGATCAATCATGCAACAGTTATAACATAGGGTGACACAGAACTAGCTCCAGTTCATCAATGTAATGTAGGCATGTATTCCAAATATATGTGCTTATGGAAAAGAACTTGCATGACATCTTTTGCCCTACCCTCCCGTGGCAGTAGGGTCCTATTGGAAACTAAGGGATACTAAGGCCTCCTTTTAATAGAGTACCGGACCAAAGCATTAACACTTAGTGAATACATGAACTCCTCAAACTACGGTCATCACCGGTAAGTATCCCGATTATTGTCACTTCGGGGTTAACGGATCATAACACATAATAGGTGACTATAGACTTCCAAGATAGGATTAGGGCTGGACCAAAAGCTCGTAACTCGTGAGCTTAATGAGCGCTCGATAGTTCGGCTCGTTAAGCTCGTAGCTCGCTTCTTAATGAATAGAGCCAATCATTGATTTCAGCTCGTTAAGCTTAACGACCTTAACAAGCGAGCTAACGAGTTTCACGAGTAGCTTGTTAAGCTCGTTAGTAACAAAACAACACATATTTTCATCTTACGTGACAAACTTTTGTAGCACCTCAGCCCATATATTCAATCTAATCGACATATGAGGCAACAACTACTGCATTTCTTTTTATAGTCACCATATTTCGTATTGGAAACCACATCTACACATTCATCATGTATATCGTAACACATTATAATCTGTTAACGACGGCTCGCGAGGGCTCACGAGCTTAACGAGCTTCAAACGAGCCGAGCCGAGCAGGATTTTCTGCTCGTTAATCTTAACGAGCTTAACGAGCTGAGCCTTAACGAGCACGAGCTTAACGAGCTGAGTTGCTCGTTAGTACACCCCTAGATAGGATCAAGAACTCACATATATTCATGAAAACATAATAGGTTCAGATCTGAAATCATGGCACTCGGGCCCTAGTGACAAGCATTAAGCATAGCAAAGTCATAGCAACATCAATCTCAGAACATGGTGGGTACTAGGGATCAAACCCTAACAAAACTAACTCGATTACATGATAAATCTCATCCAACCCATCACCGTCCAGCAAGCCTACGATGGAATTACTCACGCACGGCGGTGAGCATCATGAAATTGGTGATGGAGGAAGGTTGATGATGACGATGGCGACGGATTCCCCTCTCCGGAGCTCCGAACGGACTCCAGATCAGCCCTCCCGAGAGAGATTAGGGCTTGGCGGCGGCTCTGTATCGTAAAACACGATGAATCCTTCTCTCCTATTTTTTTTCTCCCCGAACACGAATATATGGAGTTGGAGTTGAGGTCGGTGGAGCATCAGGGGGCCCATGAGGCAGGGGAGCGCCCAGGGGGTAGGCACGCCCCCCACCCTCGTGGACAGGGTGTGGGCCCCCTGACGTGGATTCTTCCGTCAGTATTTCTTATATATTCCAAAAATAATCTCCGTTGATTTTTAGGTCATTCCAAGAACTTTTATTTCTGCACAAAAATAACACCATGGCAATTCTGCTGAAAACAGCGTCAGTCCGGGTTAGTTCCATTCAAATCATGCAAGTTAGAGTCCAAAACAAGGGCAAAAGTGTTTGGAAAAGTAGATACGACGGAGACGTATCAACTCACCGAAGCTTAAACCTTTGCTTGTCCTCAAGCAATTCAGTTGATAAACTGAAAGTGATAAAGAAAAACTTTTACAAACTCTGTTTGCTCTTGTTGTTGCAAATATGTACAGCCAACATTCAAGTTTTCAACAAAGATTATGAACTAACCATATTCACAATAACATTTAGGTCTCATGTTTACTCATATCAATGGCATAATCAACTAGCGAGCAATAATAATAAATCTCGGATGACAACACTTTCTCAAAACAATCATGATATGATATAACAAGATGGTATCTCGCTAGCCCTTTATGAGACCGCAAAACATAAATGTAGAGCACCTTTAAAGATCAAGGACTGAGTAGACATTTTGATTCATGGTAAAAGAGATCCAGTCAAGTCATACTCAATGTGAACTGACAATAATACATGCAAATGACAGTGGTGCTCTCCAACTGGTGCTTTTTAATAAGAGGATGATGACTCGACATAAAAGTAAATGGATAGGCCCTTCGCAGAGGGAAGCAGGGATTTGTAGAGGTGCTAGAGCTTGATTTTGAAATAGATATGAATAATATTTTGAGCGGTATACTTTCATTGTCAACATAACAACCGAGAGATCTCGATATCTTCCATGCTACACACATTATAGGCGGTTCACAAGCAGAATGGTAAAGTTTATACTCCCCCACCACCAACAAGCATCAATCCATGGCTTGCCCGAAACAACGGGTGCCTCCAACTAATAACAATCTTGGGGGAGTTTTGTTCGCAATTATTTTGATTTGATTTGAGCATGGGACTGGGCATCCCGGTGACCAGCCATTTTCTCGTGAGTGAGGAGCGGAGTCCACTCCTCTTGATAATAACCCACCTAGCATGGAAGATACAGACATCCCTAGTTGATACATGAGCTATTCGAGCATACAAAACAAAATGTTTATTTGAAGGTTTAGAGGTTGGCACATACAAATTTACTTGGAATGGCAGGTAGATACTGTATATATAGGAAGGTATGGTGGACTCATATGGAATAACTTTGGGGTTTATGGAATTGGATGCACAAGCAGTATTCCCGCTTAGTACAAGTGAAGGCTAGAAAGAGACTGGGAAGCGACCAGCTAGAGAGCGACACTAGTCATGAACATGCATTAAAATTAATCAACGCCGAATGCAAGCATGAGTAGGATATAATTCACCATGAACATAAATATCCTAGAGGCTATGTTGATTTTGTTTCAACTACATGCGTGAACATGTGCCAAGTCAAGCCACTCGAATCGTTCAAAGGAGGATAACACCCTATCATACCACATCAAAACCATTTTAATAGCATGTTGGCACGCAAGGTAAACCATTATAAACTCCTAGCAAATTAAGCATGGCATTGATACGTCTCCAACGTATTTATAATTTTTGATTGTTCCATGCTATATTATATTCTATTTTAGACATTATTGGGCTTTATTATACACTTTTATATTATTTTTGGGACTAACCTATTAACCGGAGGCCCAGCCCAGAATTGTTGTTTTTTGCCTATTTTAGAGTTTCGCAGAAAAAGAATATCAAACGGAGTCCAAACGGAATGAAACCTTCAGGAACGTGATTTTCGGAATGAACGTGATCCAGAGGACTTGGACCCTACATCAAGACATCAACCAGGAGGCCACGAGGTAGGGGGCGCGCCTACCCCCCTGGGCGCGCCCTCCACCCTTGTGGGCCCCCTGTTGCTCCACCGACGTACTCCTTCCTCCTATATATACCTACATACCCCCAAACTACCATATACAGAGCCAAAACCCTAATTCCACCATTGTAACTTTCTATATCCATGAGATCCCATCTTGGGGCCTGTTCTGGAGCTCCGCTGGAGGGGGCATCGATCACGGAGGGCTTCTACATCAACACCATAGCCTCTCCGATGAAGTGTGAGTAGTTTACTTCAGACCTACGGGTCCATAGTTATTAGCTAGATGGCTTCTTCTCTCTTTTTGGATCTCAATACAATGTCCTCCCCCTCTCTCGTGGAGATCTATTCGATGTGATCTTCTTTTGTGGTGTGTTTATTGAGACCGATGAATTGTGGGTTTATGATCAAGTTTATCTATGAACAATATTTGAATCTTCTCTGAATTCTTTTATGTATGATTAGTTATCTTTGCAAGTCTCTTCGAATTATCAGTTTGGTTTGGCCTACTAGATTGATCTTTCTTGCAATGGGAGAAGTGCTTAGCTTTGGGTTCAATCTTGCGGTGTCCTTTCCCAGTGACAGTAGGGGTAGCAAGGCACGTATTATATTGTTGCCATCGAGGATAACAAGATGGGGTTTATATCATATTGCATGAGTTTATCCCTCTACATCATGTTATCTTGCTTAAAGCGTTACTCTGTTCTTATGAACTTAATACTCTAGATGCATGCTGGATAGCGGTCGATGTGTGGAGTAATAGTAGTAGATACAGGCAGGAGTCGGTCTACTTGTCTTGGACGTGATGCCTATATACATGATCGTACCTAGATATTCTCATAAATATGCTCAATTCTGTCAGTTGCTCAACAGTAATTTGTTCACCCACCATAAATACTTATGCTCTTGAGAGAAGCCACTAGTGAAACCTATGGCCCCCGGGTCTATTTTCCATCATATTAATCTTCCAACACTTAGTTATTTTTATTGCCTTTTATTTTACTTTGCATATTTATCATAAAAAATACCAAAAATATTATCTTATCATATCTATCAGATCTCACTCTCATAAGTGACCGTGTAGGGATTGACAACCCCTTATCGCGTTGGTTGCGAGGATTTATTTGTTTGTGTAGGTGTGAGGGACTCGTGCGTGGCCTCCTAGTGGATTGATACCTTGGTTCTCAAAAACTGAGGGAAATACTTACGCTACTTTGCTGCATCACCCTTTCCTCTTCAAGGGAAAACCAACGCAGTGCTCGAGAGGTAGCAAGAAGGATTTCTAGCACCGTTGCCGGGGAGGTCTACACAAAAGTCAACACACCAAGTACCCATCACAAACCCTTATCTCCCGCATTACATTATTTGCCATTTGCCTCTCGTTTTCCTCTCCCACACTTCACCCTTGCTGTTTTATTTGCCCTCTCTCTCTCCATCCTCCCTCTCTTTCTCTATTTGCCTCTTTTTGCCCGTCTCTTGTTTGCTCGTGTGTTGGATTGCTTGCTTGTCGCGATGGCTCAAGATAATACTAAATTGTGTGACTTTACCAATACCAACAATAATGATTTCCTTAGCACTCCGATTGCTCCTCTTACCGATACTGAATCTTGTGAAATCAATGCTGCTTTGTTGAATCTTGTCATGAAAGATCAATTCGCCGACCTTCCTAGTGAAGATGCCGCTACCCATCTATATAGCTTCATTGATTTCTGTGATATGCAAAAGAATAAAGATGTGGATGATGATATTGTTAAATTTAAGCTATTTCCTTTTTCTCTTAGAGATCGTGCTAAAGCTTGGTTTTCGTCTTTGCCTAAAAATAGTATTGATTCTTGGAATAAGTGCAAAGATGCTTTAATCTCTAAGTATTTTCCTCCCGCTAAGATTATCACCCTTAGAAACGATATTATGAATTTTAAGCAACTTGATCATGAATATGTTGCACAAGCTTGGGAGAGGATGAAATTAATGATACGTAATTGCCCTACGCATGATTTGAATTTGTGGATGATTATACAAAAAAATTATGCTAGATTGAATTTTGCTTGTAGAAATCTTTTAGATTCGGCCGCGGGAGGCACTTTTATGGAAATCACTTTAGGATAAGCTACTAAACTCCTAGATAATATTATGGTTAATTATTCTCAATGGCACGCTGAAAGATCTACTAATAAGAAAGTGCATGCGATAGAAGAAATTAATGTTTTGAGTGGAAAGATGGATGAACTTATGAAATTATTTGCTAATAAAAGTGTTTCTTCTGATCCTAATGATATGCCTTTGTATAGTTTGATTGAGAATAATAATGAATCTATGGATGTGAATTTTGTTGGTAGGAATAATTTTGGTAACAATGCGTATAGAGGTAACTTTAATCCTAGGCCGTATCCTAGTAATTCCTCTAATAATTATGGTAATTCCTACAACAATTCTTATGGAAATTATAATAAGATGCCCTCTGATTTTGAAACTAATATTAAAGAATTTATTACTTTGCAAAACAATTTCAATGCTTTGATTGAAGAAAAATTGCTTAAGATTGATGAGTTATCTAGGAACATTGATAGAATTTCTCTTGATGTTGATTCTTTGAAACTTAGATCTATTCCACCTAAGCATGATATCAATGAGTCCCTCAAAGCCATGAGAATTTCCATTGATGAGTGCAAAGAAAGAACCGCTAGGATGCGTGCTAAGAAAGATTGCTTTATAAAAGCGTGTTCTTCTAGTTTCCATGATAATAAAGATGAAGATCTAAAAGTTATTGATGTGTCCCCTATTAAATCTTTGTTTTGCAACATGAATCTTGATAATGATGGGACTGAATATGATCCACCTTTACCTAGAAGGCGTTCCAAAAATTCGGAGTTTTTAGATCTTAATGCAAAAAATTGGTAAAAGTGGGATTGAAGGGATCAAAACTTTAAATATTAATGAACCCACTATTTTGGATTTCAAGGAATTTAATAATTGCTCTTTGATAGATTGTATTTCCTTGTTGCAATCCGTGCTAAATTCCCCTCATGCTTATAGTCAAAATAAAGCTTTTACTAAACATATCGTTGATGCTTTGATGCAATCTTATGAAGAAAAACTTGATTTGGAAGGTTCTATCCCTAGAAAACTTTATGATGAGTGGGAACCTACTATTAAAATTAAAATTGAAGATCATGAATGCTATGCTTTGTGTGATTTGGGTGCTAGTGTTTCGACGATTCCAAAGACTTTGTGTGATTTGCTAGGTTTCCGTGATTTTGATGATTGCTCTTTAAACTTGCACCTTGCAGATTCCACTATTAAGAAACCTATGGGAAGAATTAATGATGTTCTTATTGTTGCAAATAGGAATTATGTGCCCTTAGATTTTATTGTTCTTGACATAGATTGCAATCCTTCATGTCCTATTATTCTTGGTAGACCTTTCCTTAGAACGATTGGTGCAATTATTGATATGAAGGAAGGCAATATTAGGTTCCAATTTCCGTTAAGTAAAGGCATGGAACACTTCCCTAGAAAGAAATTTAAATTACCTTATGAATCTATTATGAGATCCACTTATGGATTGCCTACCAAAGATGGCAATACCTAGATCTATCCTTGCTTTTTATGCCTAGCTAGGGGCGTTAAACGATAGCGCTTGTTGGGAGGCAACCAAATTTTATTTTTATTCCTTGATTTTTGCTCCTGTTTAGTAATAAATAATTTATCTAGCCTCTGTTTTGGTTGTGTTTTTTGTGTTTAATTAGTGTTTGTGCCAAGTAGAACCGTTGGGAAGACTTGGGGAAAGTCTTTTTAATCTTGCTGTAAAAAACAGAAACTTTAGCGCTCAGGAGAATTGCTGCCATTTTTATTTGGAAAGTGATATTTAGTTAATTCTTTTTGCAGATGATTAATAGATAAATTCCTCACGTCCAGAAATTTATTTTAGAATTTTTGGGGTTCCAGATTTTGCGTTAGTTACAGATTACTACAGACTCTTCTGTTTTTGACAGATTCTGTTTTTCGTGTGTTGTTTGCTTATTTTGATGAATCTATGGCTAGTAAAATAGTTTATAAACCATAGAGAAGTTGGAATAAAGTAGGTTTAACACCAATATAAATAAAGAATGAGTTCATTACAGTACCTTGAAGTGGTGTTTTGTTTTCTTTCGCTAACGGAGCTCGCGAGATTTTCTACTTTAAGTTTTGTGTTGTGAAGTTTTCAAGTTTTGGGTAAAGATTTGATGGATTATGGAACAAGGAGTGGCAAGAGCCTAAGCTTGGGGATGCCCATGGCACCCGAAGATAATATAAGGACACCTAAAAGCCAAATCTTGGGGATGCCCCGGAAGGCATCCCCTCTTTCGTCTACTTCCATTGGTAACTTTACTTGGAGCTATATTTTTATTCATCACATGATATGTGTTTTGCTTGGAGCGTCTTGTATGATTTGAGTCTTTTCTTTTTAGTTTACCACAATAATCCTTGCTGTACACACCTTTTGAGAGAGACACACATGATTCGGAAATTATTAGAATACTCTATGTGCTTCACTTATATCTTTTGAGTTATATAGTTTTTGCTCTAGTACTTCACTTATATCTTTTAGAGCACGGTGGTGGTTCTGTTCTGTAGAAACTATTATTATCTCATGCTTCACTTAGATTATTTTGAGAGTCTTAAATAGCATGGTAATTTACTTAAATAATCCTAATATACTAGGTATTCAAGACTAGTAAAAACGTTCTTATGAGTGTGTTGAATACTAAGAGAAGTTTGATGCTTGATGATGGTTTTGAGACATGGAGGTAGTGATATCAAAGTTGTGCTAGTTGAGTAGTTGTGAATTTGAAAAATACTTGTGTTGAAGTTTGCAAGTCCTATAGCATGCACGTATGGTAAACATTATGTAACAAATTTGAAACATGAGGTGTTCTTTGATTGTCCTCCTTATGAGTGGCGGTCGGGGACGAGCGATGGTCTTTTCCTACCAATCTATCCCCCTAGGAGCATGCGCGTAGTGCTTGGTTTTTGATGACTTGTAGATTTTTGCAATAAGTATGTGAGTTCTTTATGACTAATGTTGAGTCCATGGATTATACGCACTCTCACCTTTCCATCATTGCTAGCCTCTTCTGTACCGTGCATTGCCCTTTCTCACATTGAGAGATGGTGCAAACTTCGCCGGTGCATCCAAACCCTGTGATATGATACGCTCTTTCACACATAAACCTCCTTATATCTTCCTCAAAACAGCCACCATACTTACCTATTATGGCATTCCCATAGCCATTCCGAGATATATTGCCATGCAACTTTCCACCGTTCCATTTATCATGACACGTTCATCATTGTCATATTGCTTTGCATGATAATGTAGTTGACATAGTATTTGTGGCAAAGTCACCATTCATAATCCTTTCATACATGTCACTCTTGGTTCATTGCATATCCCAGTACACCGTCGGAGGCATTCATATAGAGTCATACTTTGTTCTAGTATCGAGTTGTAATCATTGAGTTGTAAATAAATAGAAGTGTGATGATCATAATTTTCTAGAGCATTGTCCCAAGTGAGGAAAAAAAGAGAAAGGCCATAAAAAAAGAGAAGGCCCAAAAAATGAGAGAAAAAGAGAGAAGGGGCAATGTTACTATCCTTTTACCACACTTGTGCTTCAAAGTAGCACCATAATCTTCATGATAGAGATTCTTTTGTTTTGTCACTTTCATATACTAGTGGGAACTTTTCATTATAGAACTTGGCTTGTATATTCCAACATTGGGCTTCCTCAAATGCCCTAGGTCTTCGTGAGGAAGCAAGTTGGATGCACACCCACTTAGTTTCTTTTGTTGAGCTTTCATATATTTATAGCTCTAGTGCATCTGTTGCATGGCAATCCCTACTCCTTGCATTAACATCAATTGATGGGCATCTCCATAGCTCATTGATTAGCCTCGTTGGTGTGAGACTTTCTCCCTTTTTTGTCCTCTCCACATAACCCCCATCATTATATTCTATTCCACCCATAGTGCTATATCCATGGCCCATGCTCATGTATTGCGTGAAGATTGAAAAAGTTTGAGATTACTAAATTATGAAACAATTGCTTTGCTTATCATCGGGGTTGTGCATGATGAGAGCATTCTTGTGTGACGAAAATGGAGCATGACTAAATTATATGATTTTGTAGGGATGAACTTTCTTTGGCCATGTTATTTTGAGAGGACATAATTGCTTAGTTAGTATGCTTGAGGTATAATTATTTTTATGTCAATATTGAACTTTTATCTTGAATCTTTCGGATCTGAATATTCATACAAGAATTAAGAAGAATTACATTGAAATTATGCCAAGTAGCATTCCACATCAAAAATTCTTTTTTATCATTTACCTACTCGAGGACGAGCAGGAATTAAGCTTGGGGATGCTTGATACGTCTCCAACGTATCTATAATTTTTTATTGTTCCATGCTATATTATATTCTGTTTTGGACATTATTGGGCTTTATTATACACTTTTATACTATTTTTGGGACTAACCTATTAACCGGAGGCCCAGCCCAGAATTGCTATTTTTTGCCTATTTCAGAGTTTCACAGAAAAAGAATATCAAACGGAGTCCAAACGGAATGAAACCTTCGGGAACGTGATTTTCGGAACGAACGTGGTCCAGAGGACTTGGACCCTATGTCAAGACATCAACCAGGAGGCCACGAGGTAGGGGGCGCGCCTACCCCCCTAGGCGCGCCCTCCACCCTCGTGGGCCCCCTGTTGCTCCACCGACGTACTCCTTCCTCCTATATATACCTACGTACCCCCAAACTACCAGATACAGAGCCAAAAACCTAATTCCACTGTTGTAACTTTCTGTATCCATGAGATCCCATCTTGGGGCCTGTTCTGGAGCTCCGCCGGAGGGGGCATCGATCACGGAGGGCTTCTACATCAACACCATAGCCTCTCCGATGAAGTGTGAGTAGTTTACTTCAGACCTACGGGTCCATAGTTATTAGCTAGATGGATTCTTCTCTCTTTTTGGATCTCAATACAATGTTCTCCCCCTCTCTCGTGGAGATCTATTCGATGTAATCTTCTTTTGCGGTATGTTTGTTGAGACTGATGAATTATGGGTTTATGATCAAGTTTACCTATGAACAATATATGAATCTTCTTTGAATTCTTTTATGTATGATTGGTTATCTTTGCAAGTCTCTTCGAATTATCGGTTTGGTTTGGCCTACTAGATTGATCTTTCTTGCAATGGGAGAAGTGCTTAGCCTTGGGTTCAATCTTGCGGTGTCCTTCCCCAGTGATAGTAGGGGCAGCAAGGCACGTATTGTATTGTTGCCATCGATGATAACAAGATGGGTTTTATATCATATTGCATGAGTTTATCCCTCTACATCATGTCATCTTGCTTAAAGCGTTACTCTGTTCTTATGACCTTAATACTCTAGAAGCATGCTGGATAGCGGTCGATGTGTGGAGTAATAGTAGTAGATGCAGGCAAGAGTCGGTCTACTTGTCTTGGACGTGATGCCTATATACATGATCATACCTAGATATATATTTTTGACCGTGTATGAAAAAAAATTACCGTGATCATACCTAGATATTCTCATAACTATGCTCAATTATGTCAATTGCTCAATAGTAATTTGTTCGCCCACCGTAAATACTTATGCTCTTGAGAGAAGCCACTAGTGAAACCTATGGCCCCCGGGTCTATTTTCCATCATATTAATCTTCCAACACTTAGTTATTTTTATTGCCTTTTATTTTACTTTGCATCTTTATCATAAAAATACCAAAAATATTATCTTATCATATCTATCAGATCTCACTCTCGTAAGTGACCGTGTAGGGATTGACAACCCCTTATCGTGTTGGTTGCGAGGATTTATTTGTTTGTGTAGGTGCGAGGGACTCGTGCGTGGCCTCCTACTGGATTGATACCTTGGTTCTCAAAAACTAAGGGAAATACTTACGCTACTTTGCTGCATCACCCTTTCCTCTTCAAGGGAAAACCAACGCAGTGCTCAAGAGGTAGCAGGCATAAGCAACTATAATCTCTAATTCTCATTGCAAACATGTATCATTCATAATAGGCTGAATTAGGAACGATGAACTAATCATATTTACAAAAACAAGAGAGGTCGAGTTCATACCAGCTTTTCTCACCTCAATCAGCTCATCATATATCGTCATTATTGCCTTTCACTTGCACGACCGAATAGTGTGGATAATAATAATAGTGCACGTGCATTGGACTAAGCTAGAATCTGCAAGCATTCAATTCAAGGAAGAAGACAAGGTAATATGGGCTCTTTGTTAGATCAACAATAATGCATATGAGAGCCACTCAACATTTTCATCATGGTCTTCTCCTCTCGGCCCCCAAAGAAAAGAAATAAAACTATTTACACGGGAAAGTTCCCAAAAAACAAAAGAAGAACTAGAAATCTTTTTGGGTTTTCTTTTTAATTACTACTACTACAGGCATGGAAAGTAAACTAGCTAAAAACTACAACTATTTTTTTTGTTTTTCTTAAGGGTTTTCAAACACACAAGAAGAAAGCTTAAAAATAAAATAAACTAGCATGGATGATACAATGAAAAATTATAAGCACCGACAACTAGAATGAGTGTGTGAACATGAATGTAATGTCGGTGAGAAATACGTACTCCCCCAAGCTTAGGCTTTTGGCCTAAGTTGGTCTATGCCCATGGATCAAAGTTGTATCTAGGGTCGTACTGAGAAGGTGTCACATCCCTAGCTTCTGGTGATGCCTAGTGTTTGCATCATGTTTAAATTTTGAAACTTGAACTGAGGAAATTTGGAAGCCTCAATAACTTAAATAAAAGAAGGGCAAAAACCCTAAAATCTCATTCATTGTTCCAAAATGCTCTTCTTAAATGTTTGATAATTTTTGGCAAGGGTTCTGGTCCCAACCAAAATATTGAACATTTTTAAGGATTTATTTTTGGGGCTTTGAATTTAAATCATTAGCTATTTGAATTTGAATTATATTCATTATAAATAGAATATAATTTCGAATACCCCTGAAATATTTTATGAGCTTTTGGAAAAGTCCATCTAGCAAAATAAAAATATTCAGAGGAGTTTTTGGCATTGTTTGAATTTGTTTAAATTCAAAACAATGGCAAAAGATATTAATAAAAGAAAACAGAACAATAAAACAGAGCAGAGAGCACTTACCTGGCGCCAGCAACCGGCCCAGCTCCTGTGCTGGCAGCCCACCGGTGCAGCCCAGCCCACCAGGCGTCCCCCCTGTCGTCTTCCCCGCGCCAGTAGGCAGCGCGCGTGGCCGACGGGCGCCGACGCTGCCTCGGCCACCTCCTGCTTCCCCCGGCCACCTCCTGCTTCCACCGCGACGCCATGGCCCTTCTAGCATCGCCACGCAGCCCCTGGCTCCCTCTCTCACTCTCCTCGCTCCTCCCCCTCTCCTCTGTTTCTCGCACGCAGCCACCGAGCGGAGCTCGTCGCCGCCGTTCACTACCACCACGGCCACCGGGCCTCCCTCGCTTCCCCGACTAGCCCACAAGCTCCGCCACTCCGTCCTCGACCCACCTCACCGAGCCACGCCCCTCCAGAAGCCCCCGAAGCGCCCCCCCGACGTTTTTCCCCTCCTCGGACCCGCCGGTCGCTGTCGCCCGATTCGTCGGCTCCGGACCGTCCCCGGCCTCGTCTCCGCCTCGAATGGATCCGCTGTGAGCCTCCGCTGCTTCTCCTGTGCTCGCCCCCTCCGTTCTCGCCCCCTAGCCCCATCTCCCACCGCGGCCGAGAGCTTCTCGCCGCCGGCCATGGCGTGACCGTGGCCACAGCCATCGCAGCTCATTCCCGAGCCCACCATCGTGCTCAGCACGATCGCATGAACCCGTGGACACCCACAACGCCTCTTCCCGTGCTCTGTAACGCCACCCCGAGATTGCCCGAACTCCGGCAGCCGCCACGGGTTCCACTCCGGCGAACTCCGGCCACCCCCGCACCTCCCGTTGGTCCCCCTAGATGCGCACGGGCACGGGCTATCCTCTGGTGCCCCTGGCGCGTCGATCCGTCGACTCTGGCGAGTTCCGAGCGAACTCCGCCGTGGTTCGAGGTCACCGCCGGCGAGACTCCGGCGAGATGACGTGGCCCGTCATTAGCAGCTAACAGTCCCACTAACCAACCTCCTAGCTCACTGACACCTGGGCCCCACGCCCTAACTAACCCAGGTTTTATCTGTGTTTAGATTAAACTAACCCCCACGGGCCCACATGTCAGTTTGACCTAGCCACGTCACATGTTGACCGACCCCACACGTCAGTATTGACTTGACGTGTCTATTGACCCGGCCCCACCTGTCATTGACACTAACCAGCCCCAGTCACTGACCAGTGGACCCCACTGGTCAGGTTTGATCCGGACCAGCCCCTGTTGACCTGCTGACATCATGCTAACGTCATGCTGACGCAGTAAATGTTTTCTGGAGTTTTAAATAAATCAGAAATGATTTATTTAATTCCAGAAAATTGTATAAACTTCTAAAATTCATAGAAATTCAACCGTAACTCCAAATGAAATAAATTATATATGAAAAATTATCAGAAAAATCCAATCTATCCATTTGTACTATTTTTCATGCATGTTAGAACAACTTATAGCTGCTGTTTAGCACAAATCATATTAATGGCATTTAAATATCCACATATGGAGTTTGAGTTTGAATCTTGGATTCAAACCAACTTCATTTAATCTGGTTTTAGTTGCATTAGCACAAACCACAACATATTGCCATGTCACACTCATGCATCATATTGTTGCATTGCATTGATTGTGTTCTTCTCTGTTGTCGGTGTTTGTCCCCTCTCGATAGACGTGGTTTGATGATGAGATCGATGACACCGATGAAGAGCTATATTATCTTCAGAAGTGCCAGGCAAGCAAAACCCCCTTGTTCATTCCGATACAATCCTAGTCTCTCGCTCCTACTCTCTTTTATTGCATTAGGACAACAACGATTCAACTGTTACTTGCTGCGGTAGCTGAACCCCTTTATCCTTTGCATGACCTGTCATTCCACAGTAAATAGATGAAACCCACTAGCATGAGTAGGAGTTGTTTGAGCCCTGTTGTGCCTACTCATTCATGTTTGTTTGTCGTGCCTGCTACTTCTTAGAGTTGAGTCAGGTCTGATTCATCCGGGATGAATCAGAGGTGTGTGAACATGTCCTACTGTGTGTGAGCTAAGTGTGTGAACACGATTTGGTAAAGGTAGGGTTGAGAGGCCATGTAGGAGTACATGGTGGGTTGTCTCATTGCAGCCGTCCTCAGGAACTGAGTTCTGTGTTTGTGGTCCATGATTCAGCTACTACCACGCATTGGGCCCGAAACCAATGGACCCTCTCGGCTTCTTAATCACCCTTGTCCTCTGTCCAGGAGTTGCAAGTAGTTTCTGGTGTTTGTAGTATGCTGGAGGCCGTGGGCAGCGCTGACCGAAGGGGTGGGCTGTGATGTGGTAGGCACATGGCACGGTGTACCGGGCGCCCGTTTGGTGTCTCGGGAACCCTGTTCACATCATTTGGGGCTGTGAGCGAAACTCCGGCCGGATCTCCTCATGGATGGAACCCGAATAGGCGATAAACCTGGACTAGAGACTTGAGTGTTTAGGCAGGCCGTGGCCGACACCCACGTTGGGCTTCCGCTTGAAGGTTGCCGAGTACATGTCGTGTAAATGGCGGTAAGTGGTGAGAGCGTGTGTGAAGAAGTACACCCCTGCAGGGTTAACATCATCTATTCGAATAGCCGTGTCCACGGAAAAGGACTTCTGGGTTGCCTGTGCAGTTCATAGACAAGTGAAAGTGGATACTTTAAAATGCGCAAGATAAGCGTGAGTGCTATGGATGGCGTTCTCGTAGGGAGACGGGAGCGGATCCATAGTGGTGTATTGATATGGTGAATATGTGGACTCGTGTGCGCCACCTCAAAAGAGTTACTTGCAGTCGTAGTTCAGGATAGCCACCGAGTCAAAGATGGCTTGCTGCAGTTAAACCCCACCATCCCCTTTGTTGATAATGATGCATATGTAGTTAGTTCTGATGTAAGTCTTGCTGGGTACATTTGTACTCACGTTTGCCTATTTTATGTTTTTGCAGAGAGACTTCGGTCTCGCTAGTAGTACCGCGTGGACTTCGACGTCTAGCTTGTTACCTCAGCCACGATCTTGTGCCCTCGGCAGGATCTGGTAGATAGTCAGGCTTCTCAGCCTTTTTCATTTTATAGTTGTCTATACTCAGACATGTTAAGCTTCCGCATGTGCTTTGACTTGTATGCTCCGAATGTTGGGTCATGAGACTCCTGTTTGTAATATCTCGCTCCTCGGAGCCTATTGAATAAATACTTGAGTCGTAGAGTCATGTTGTGATGACATGTTGTATTTGCACATATCGAGCATATTGTGTGTATGTTATTGAAATGCTTGGTATGTGTGGGATCTGGCTATCTAGTTGTTTATCCTTAGTAGCCTCTCTTACCGGGAAATGTCTCCTAGTGTTTCCACTGAGCCATGGTAGCTTGCTACTGCTCCGGAACACTTAGGCTGGCCGGCATGTGTCCTTCTTCGTTCCTATGTCTGTCCCTTCGGGGAAATGTCACGCGATGAATACTGGAGTCCTGCTAGCCCGGTGCTACAGCCTGGATTCACTCGCTGATGACCGACACGTTCGATGCTGGGTCATGGATGCCTGTCCCTGTAAGTTAGTGCCACTTTGGGTTTACGACTAGCCATGTCAGCCCGGGCTCCTTATCATATGGATGCTAGCGACACTGTCATATACGTGTGCCAAAAGGCGCAAACGATTCCGGGCAAAGGTAAGGCGACACCCGTGGGAATACCGTGCGTGAGGCCGCAAAGTGATATGAGGTGTTACATGCTAGATCGATGTGGCATTGAGTCGGGGTCCTGACAGCTTTGGTATCAGAGCTTGACTGCCTGTAGGATTACCAAGCCAAACTGGTCGAAGTTGAGTCTAGAAATTCTTTAGTTATATAAGGGAATTGATTGTGGGATGGAACGTAAGGCTCTTTTTACTCCTTATACCTCATGGCCTTCTGATCTGAGTCATCATCTTCTCTTCTACGGGGATTAAGAACTAGGCTATCTCTTCTTTCCATCAGGATCACGTGTTACTAATCCGTAGACTTATAAGATTGTTGGATTAAGCCTCAGTTCAGTTTCTACCTCTGTATGTTAATTATTGATCTTGTGACCTTGATATTGTGCTTCTGAGTGGTTATGCCACCATTTTTGTGAATGTCTCAAATCTTTTCTGAGCATTTACAGCCGTTATGCTGTCCGAGTCATCCCAGGTTTCCAAAGAGTCTGATGCATTTGCAAAATCCTTTTCCTCTGGTTTCAATGTCTTTTAGGCCAGGTTAATCACACAAATTGTTGAGTTGAGGTACTCTACTGCCTCGACCTTTATGTTGGAGTTATTATTATGACCCTAGGTGTCTCAGGGGATCATCTAGTAGTCTAGCCATGTTTTGTGTCCCAGTGTGATGATTCTGGCTTTTATTCTCGAAAGCATCCCGTGATGCCACTTAGTAGTAGGTATTCTACTCCTTGGGTTTTGAACCCAAGATTCACCCTACTTACTTCATGTTGATAATAATTGCTAGCTCCCTTAGGTTATTAGTAACCTTTGCGATAGTCCTTGAAGTCCGTGGTATCTTCTTCTTCCAAATACCATGAACTACTTATGGCAGAAGTTCCTCGTTGAACTGAACGATCACAACCAGAGTGCTCTTGATGAGTTCTCCATGCTATATTGTGACTCTGCCAGCTCAATCTTTCTGCATGGGTTATCCGGAAGAATTATGTTGAACCTGGTTCGACATACTAATCTACGCATCCACAACTCAAAAAGTTATATGTTCCTTTGAGTTGTCCCTCTTTAGTTGTCTACTGACCTTCGTCTATCAATTGATAGTCAAGAGTATGCGTGCGTTCATTTATCGATGCCTATTACTCTTGTGGTCCGTCAAGCCATTCTATCGCGGAATGACTAGGAGAAACAAACTCCAGTACCTCTTCCATATCTAGGATTGGGTCAAAACAATTGTACTCCGCAGATCAAAATGCCAATCCAGCTTTTGCTCTGTTCTACCTTGGAGTATTACCATCTTTTATATCGGGATTGTTATAGGAATTGCACACCATCCTATGAACTCTTGATACAGTGATACTCTCTCCATCATTATTCATTTCTCGGTTCCCGTGTTGTTGCAACCGGAATGCCGACAAGTGAATCGTGACGTGTGAAATCAATACTCCCAGCAACTTTGTTTCTTGGTGGTTAAAGGACAATATTTCATTCTTAGTGTGTTGGTTATTGAATCATCACCCTAAGGTTGATCGTGCTACCTAGTCCATTTTCCTGGTGCACTCTTTGATCGATGAGTTAGGATTATTCCAAATCCCTCGCTCTTTGATCATATCGTCTTGCCCTGAAAAGCAAGATTGTTCTCGAGCTTAGTAACATATCGGTGGTTTGTGATTTTTCGAATATCTTCTCGGAAGTATTACCAGGTTGTCACCTGACCGCTATGTTGAGTTCGTGATCAAGTTGGTTTCTTGTGAACCACCCTTTCTCCAAGAATCTGTGTTGGATATCCCTGAGCTAGTTGGTTAAGCTAGACAACAACTTGGATAATTGGAAGATAAAAGCTTGCCTAACTTAGTTCGTTCCAAAGGGATATTCTTGTGTAGAGTGTGTTGAAGAAAGATGATATCTTCATCGATTGGTCCCTGTGATCAGTTGCTGGACCTATTGTCTTATCAATCCTTTGATTTGAGTGTGGGATATCGTCAAATCAAATCAGTACCAACAATGCTCGTAATGTTGTCTTACTCGTGGTTGATCCCTCGAGCATACACCATTATATCTTTTGGGTCTGACCAATGCTATCACTTGTTCACTTAACTATGGAATTCCTTTTGAAAGGAAACCCAGATGAATTGTTGTTGAGCCCATTGACAACATCCTTGTCTTCTCCATAATTTTGCTGAACATTAAGCTAGTGTTGGAAAACTTTTGAAAGCATTTGTTCATGCTAGCTCATGAAGCATATGTTCGGATGTAAGAAGTGACTTCCTCTAGTTCATGTGCATTTGATGCAAGTTGCCGCCGTGGATTCGAGGAAGATTGTTTTGTTTCCTTTGGAATCATCCCAAATCAGTCATGCACACGTGCGAAGTATTCTGTAGTCTGGAGGCTTGCAACCTTCATTCTATATGTGTCCCTAGCACACTAAGCCACTGATTGACTTGTTCAAGGAAAAGAAGTCTATGCTTGGGATCTAATCCATGGACTTGCGTAAAGACTTCGATATCCTCGATGATGGTTCTCCACCTGAACTCGGTAGTGTTTAATTATAAGACTACTACGTGGCCATGCTTGTCTGGGACAACGTGTTCACATGTTTGTAGCAGAACCAGCTCATGTTTTGGAGCTTACTATCGTAGTTCATTCCCCGAGAATCTCACAACGCCGTCTCGTTGATTTGTGTTGTAAACTTTCATTTTTCTTTCTAGACTTGATGAGTCTGGAATATTCTGACACCAACGAGATCTGAATCTCAGGCAGATGTGATGGTTGGAACATTTCCCAAGAGCTATAATATTGGTCTCGCGATAACCGGTAAAGTGGATGTCGTGGCCAACACACCCAGCCGGAAGACCTCCTGTTGTAGTATCTTGATTTGAGGAAGTTGGCCACCTCCCCATAGGGATTTCGTAGGATTTACTCCCTAGTTGCCCCTATGGATTTCTGTGTTCCGAAGTCCGACCTTTTTACTTGATGTTCTAGATATCAAACCATATCTATGAATGGGTTACACTAGCACATCAAGGAGAACATTAGAAGCGGAGTGCTAAATGTCTCTCGGTCGATCATCCAGATTTCGTTCCCTTGGCCTCGCTAAGGTGAAATCTGAGAAAGTGTTATCCTCCTTTGCATCTGCATCGTCCATCGCTATTCATCATGGTAGTATGTTGTGTTGTCAGCACCCTTGACACGGATGTTGATAAAACCTTGATGATTGTGGAAATGCTCAAGTTCTTGAGAGCACGCACAAGCGCTACGTGTTATCATCGGCTCTAACTGGGATTCCTCTCAGTTTCCTCGGCAATGCTATGACCTTTCAAACAGTGAATTCACTCTCTATTGTTGGGTTCTTCCCCAGTTACCAGAATCATTCCCAGCATTTGCATTCTGTTCCCAGCTTGCACCGCCATTGTGCCATTCTACCATGGGTCTCTTCCATTTCCGGTGGTAAGCAAAATCATCCATTACGTTGTCTTCAACAAGGTAATCCACATCATCCAAGTACGAGTATGCCATTCTACCGACCCCCTCCAAACGATCGCTCGAGAATTGCCTTAGGCTGGTTTAAAGAGTCTCAATGATCTCTGAATCAAAGGTAATTCTTTTTGCCACTTAAGGGGATAATCTACGAATCACCCTCCTCCAGGATGTTTCGTTGTGGTATCATGGCAACTCAACTCCTCGCTACGTTGAGAATCGTTTACCACCTTTTTAAGTGTGAAATTGTTGTCTACCTAGTGAACCTTCGTCATCTGCTTCACTCCATTCCTATGGATGTGTGCTTCGTCTCTCAGCTCGAGAGATGTTGCTATGTCTCATTCCGAGAGTTAATCCTGAGTTGTTCGACCTTCGAGAAGATTGATCCTTCTAGAGTTCCCTTCTCCTCTCGTTGTCATGTTGGTTGGAGTTCTCGGAACAAGACATCAAGATAATGATGGTGAACGAATCAACATTCATTTGAAGTGCACCCTGGATCGTGAAGATTATACTAGTTTGCGTTTCCCCTTCATCTTACCCTACGCTTGAATCTCGAGACGAGATTCTTGTTTAGTGGGGGTGAGTTGTCACATCCCTAGCTTCTAGTGCTGCCTAGTGTTTGCATCATGTTTAAATTTTGAAACTTGAACTGAGGAAATTTGGAAGCCTCAGTAACTTAAATAAAAGAAGGGAAAAAACCCTAAAATCTCATTCATTGTTCCAAAATGCTCTTCTTAAATGTTTGATAATTTTTGGCAAGGGTTCTGGTCCCAACCAAAATATTGAACATTTTTAAGGATTTATTTTTGGGGCTTTGAATTTAAATCATTAGCTATTTGAATTTGAATTATATTCATTATAATTAGAATATAATTTCAAATACCCCTGAAATATTTTATGAGCTTTTGGAAAAGTCCATCTAGCAAAATAAAAATATTCAGAGGAGTTTTTGGCATTGTTTGAATTTGTTTAAATTCAAAACAATGGCAAAAGATATTAATAAAAGAAAACAGAACAATAAAACAGAGCAGAGAGCACTTACCTGGCGCCAGCAACCGGCCCAGCTCCTGTGCTGGCAGCCCACCGGTGCGGCCCAGCCAACCAGGCGTCCCCCCCTGTCGTCTTCCCCGCGCCAGTAGGCAGCGCGCGTGGCCGACGGGCGCTGACGCTGCCTCGGCCACCTCCTGCTTCCCCCGGCCACCTCCTGCTTCCACCGTGACGCCACGGCCCTTCTAGCATCGCCACGCAGCCCCTGGCTCCCTCTCTCACTCTCCTCGCTCCTCCCCCCCCCCTCCTCTGTTTCTCGCACGCAGCCACCGAGCGGAGCTCGTCGCCGCCGTCCACTGCCACCACGGCCACCGGGCCTCCCTCGCTTCCCCGACTAGCCCACAAGCTCCGCCACTCCGTCCTCGACCCACCTCACCGAGCCACGCCCGTCCAGAAGCCCCCGAAGCGCCGCCCCGATGTTTTTCCCCTCCTCGGACCCGCCGGTCGCTGTCGCCCGATTCGTCGGCTCCGGACCGTCCCCGGCCTCGTCTCCGCCTCGAATGGATCCGCTGTGAGCCTCCGCAGCTTCTCCTGTGCTCGCCCCCTCCGTTCTCGCCCCCTAGCCCCATCTCCCACCGCGGCCGAGAGCTTCTCGCCGCCGGCCATGGCGTGACCGTGGCCACAGCCATCGCAGCTCGTTCCCGAGCGCACCATCGTGCTCAGCACGATTGCATGAACCCGTAGACACCCACAACGCCTCTTCCCGTGCTCTGTAACGCCACCCCGAGATTGCCCGAACTCCGGCAGCGGCCGCGGGTTCCACTCCGGCGAACTCCGGCCACCCCCGCACCTCCCGTTGGTCCCCCTAGATGCGCACGGGCACGGGCTATCCTCTGGTGCCCCTGGCGCGTCGATCCATCGACTCTGGCGAGTTCCGAGCGAACTCCGCCGCGGTTCGAGGTCACCGCCGGCGAGACTCCGGCGAGATGACGTGGCCCGTCATTAGCAGCTAACAGCCCCACTAACCAACCTCCTAGCTCACTGACACCTGGGCCCCACGCCCTAACTAACCCAGGTTTTATCTGTGTTTAGATTAAACTAACCCCCACGGGCCCACAGGTCAGTTTGACCTGGCCACGTCACATGTTGACCGACCCCACACGTCAGTATTGACTTGACGTGTCTATTGACCCGGCCCCACCTGTCATTGACACTAACCAACCCCAGTCACTGACCAGTGGACCCCACTGGTCAGGTTTGACCCGGACCAGCCCCTGTTGACCTGCTGACGTCATGCCAAGGTCATGCTGACGCAGTAAATGTTTTCTGGAGTTTTAAATAAATCAGAAATGATTTATTTAATTCCAGAAAATTGTATAAACTTCTAAAATTCATAGAAATTCAACCGTAACTCCAAATGAAATAAATTATATATGAAAAATGATCAGAAAAATCCAATCTATCCATCTGTACTATTTTTCATGCATGTTAGAACAACTTATAGCTGTTGTTTAGCACAAATCATATTAATGGCATTTAAATATCCACATATGGAGTTTGAGTTTGAATCTTGGATTCAAACCAACTTCATTTAATCTGGTTTTAGTTGCATTAGCACAAACCACAGCATATTGCCATGTCACACTCATGCATCATATTGTTGCATTGCATTGATTGTGTTCTTCTCTGTTGCCGGTGTTTGTCCCCTCTCGATAGACGTGGTTCGATGATGAGATCGATGACACCGATGAAGAGATATATTATCTTCAGAAGTGCCAGGCAAGCAAAACCCCCTTGTTCATTCCGATACAATCCTACTCTCTCGCTCCTGCTCTCTTTTATTGCATTAGGACAACAACGATTCAACTGTTACTTGCTGCGGTAGCTGAACCCCTTTATCCTTTGCATGACCTGTCATTCCACAGTAAATAGATGAAACCCACTAGCATGAGTAGGAGTTGTTTGAGCCCTGTTGTGCCTACTCATTCATGTTTGTTTGTCGTGCCTGCTACTTCTTAGAGTTGAGTCAGGTCTGATTCATCCGGGATGAATCAGAGGTGTGTGAACATGTCCTACTGTGTGTGAGCTAAGTGTGTGAACACGATTTGGTAAAGGTAGCGGTGAGAGGCCATGTAGGAGTACATGGTGGGTTATCTCATTGCAGCCGTCCTCAGGAACTGAGTTCTGTGTTTGTGATCCATGATTCAGCTACTACCACGCATTGGGCCCGAAACCAATGGACCCTCTCGGCTTCTTAATCACCCTTGTCCTCTGTCCAGGAGTTGCAAGTAGTTTCTGGTGTTTGTAGTATGCTGGAGGCCATGGGCAGCGCTGACCAGAGGGGTGGGCTGTGATGCGGTAGGCACGTGGCACGGTGTACCGGGCGCCCGTTTGGTGTCTCGGGAACCCTGTTCACATCGTTTGGGGCTATGAGCGAAACTCCGGCCGGATCTCCTCATGGATGGAACCCGAATAGGCAATAAACCTGGACTAGAGACTTGAGTGTTTAGGCAGGCCGTGGCCGACACCCACGTTGGGCTTCTGCTTGAAGGTTGCCGAGTACATGTCGTGTAAACGGCGGTAAGTGGTGAGAGCGTGTGTGAAGAAGTACACCCCTGCAGGGTTAACATCATCTATTCGAATAGCCGTGTCCACGGAAAAGGACTTCTGGGTTGCCTGTGCAGTTCATAGACAAGTGAAAGTGGATACTTTAAAATGCGCAAGATAAGCGTGAGTGCTATGGATGGCGTTCTCGTAGGGAGACGGGAGCGGATCCATAGTGGTGTATTGATATGGTGAATATGTGGACTCGTGTGCGCCACCTCAAAAGAGTTACTTGCAGTCGTAGTTCAGGATAGCCACCGAGTCAAAGCTGGCTTGCTGCAGTTAAACCCCACCATCCCCTTTGTTGATAATGATGCATATGTAGTTAGTTCTGATGTAAGTCTTGTTGGGTACATTTGTACTCACGTTTGCCTATTTTATGTTTTTGCAGAGAGACTTCGGTCTCGCTAGTAGTACCGCATGGACTTCGACGTTTAGCTTGTTACCTCAGCTACGATCTTGTGCCCTCGGCAGGATCTGGTAGATAGTCAGGCTTCTCAGCCTTTTTCATTTTATAGTTGTCTATACTCAGACATGTTAAGCTTCCGCATGTGCTTTGACTTGTATGCTCTGAATGTTGGGTCATGAGACCCCTGTTTGTAATATCTCGCTCCTCGGAGCCTATTGAATAAATACTTGAGTCGTAGAGTCATGTTGTGATGCCATGTTGTATTTGCACATATCGAGCATATTGTGTGTATGTTATTGAAATGCTTGGTATGTGTGGGATCTGGCTATCTAGTTGTTTATCCTTAGTAGCCTCTCTTACCGGGAAATGTCTCCTAGTATTTCCACTGAGCCATGGTAGCTTGCTACTGCTCCGGAACACTTAGGCTGGTCGGCATGTGTCCTTCTTCGTTCCTGTGTCTGTCCCTTCAGGGAAATGTCACGCGATGAATACCGGAGTCCTGCTAGCCCAGTGCTACAGCCTGGATTCACTCGTTGATGACCGACACGTTCGATGCTGGGTCATGGATGCCTGTCCTTGTAAGTTAGTGCCACTTTGGGTTTACGACTAGCCATGTCAGCCCTGGCTCCTTATCATATGGATGCTAGCGACACTGTCATATACGTGTGCCAAAAGGCGCAAACGGTTCCGGGCAAAGGTAAGGCGACACCCGTGGGAATACCGTGCGTGAGGCCGCAAAGTGATATGAGGTGTTACATGCTAGATCGATGTGGCATTGAGTCGGGGTCCTGACAGCTTTGGTATCAGAGCTTGACTGCCTGTAGGATTACCAAGCCAAACTGGTCGAAGTTGAGTCTAGAAATTCTTTAGTTATATAAGGGAATTGATTGTGGGATGGAACGTAAGGCTCTTTTTACTCCTTATACCTCATGGCCTTCTGATTTGAGTCATCATCTTCTCTTCTACGGGGATTAAGAACTAGGCTATCTCTTCTTTCCATCAGGATCACGTGTTACTAATCCGTAGACTTATAAGATTGTTGGATTAAGCCTCAGTTCAGTTTCTACCTCTGTATGTTAATTATTGATCTTGTGACCTTGATATTGTGCTTCTGAGTGGTTATGCCACCATTTTTGTGAATGTCTCAAATCTTTTCTGAGCATTTACAGCCGTTATGCTGTCCGAGTCATCCCAGGTTTCCAAAGAGTCTGATGCATTTGCAAAATCCTTTTCCTCTGGTTTCAATGTCTTTTAGGCCAGGTTAATCACACAAATTGTTGAGTTGAGGTACTCTACTGCCTCGACCTTTATGTTGGAGTTATTATTATGACCCTAGGTGTCTCAGGGGATCATCTAGTAGTCTAGCCATGTTTTGTGTCCCAGTGTGATGATTCTGGCTTTTATTCTCGAAAGCATCCCGTGATGCCACTTAGTAGTAGGTATTCTACTCCTTGGGTTTTGAACCCGATATTCACCCTACTTACTTCATGTTGATAGTAATTGCTAGCTCCCTTAGGTTATTAGTAACCTTTGCGATAGTCCTTGAAGTCCGTGGTATCTTCTTCTTCCAAATACCATGAACTACTTATGGCAGAAGTTCCTCGTTGAACTGAACGATCACAACCAGAGTGCTCTTGATGAGTTCTCCATGCTATATTGTGACTCTGCCAGCTCAATATTTCTGCATGGGTTATCCGGAAGAATTATGTTGAACCTGGTTCGACATACTAATCTACGCATCCACAACTCAAAAAGTTATATGTTCTTTTGAGTTGTCCCTTTTTAGTTGTCTACTGACCTTCGTCTATCAATTGATAGTCAAGAGTATGCGTGCGTTCGTTTATCGATGCCTATTACTCTTGTGGTCCATCAAGCCATTCTATCGCGGAATGACTAGGAGAAACAAACTCCAGTACCTCTTCCATATCTAGGATTGGGTCAAAAAAATTGTACTCCGCAGATCAAAATGCCAATCCAGCTTTTGCTCTGTTCTACCTTGGAGTATTACCATCTTTTATATCGGGATTGTTATAGGAATTGCACACCATCCTATGAACTCTTGATACAGTGATACTCTCTCCATCATTATTCATTTCTCGGTTCCCGTGTTGTTGCAACCGGAATGCCGACAAGTGAATCGTGATGTGTGAAATCAATACTCCCAGCAACTTTGTTGCTTGGTGGTTAAAGGACAATATTTCATTCTTAGTGTGTTGGTTATTGAATCATCACCCTAAGGTTGATCGTGCTACCTAGTCCATTTTCCTGGTGCACTCTTCGATCGATGAGTTAGGATTATTCCAAATCCCTCGCTCTTTGATCATATCGTCTTGCCCTGAAAAGCAAGATTGTTCTCGAGCTTAGTAACATATCGGTGGTTTGTGATTTTTCGAATATCTTCTCGGAAGTATTACCAGGTTGTCACCTGACCGCTATGTTGAGTTCGTGATCAAGTTGGTTTCTTGTGAACCACCCTTTCTCCAAGAATCTGTGTTGGATATCCCTGAGCTAGTTGGTTAAGCTAGACAACAACTTGGATAATTGGAAGATAAAAGCTTGCCTAACTTAGTTCGTTCCAAAGGGATATTCTTGTGTAGAGTGTGTTGAAGAAAGATGATATCTTCATCGATTGGTCCCTGTGATCAGTTGCTGGACCTATTGTCTTATCAATCCTTTGATTTGAGTGTGGGCTATCGTCAAATCAAATCAGTACCAACAATGCTCGTAATGTTGTCTTACTCGTGGTTGATCCCTCGAGCATACACCATTATATCTTTTGGGTCTGACCAATGCTATCACTTGTTCACTTAACTATGGAATTCCTTTTGAAAGGAAACCCAGATGAATTGTTGTTGAGCCCATTGACAACATCCTTGTCTTCTCCATAATTTTGCTGAACATTAAGCTAGTGTTGGAAAACTTTTGAAAGCATTTGTTCATGCTAGCTCATGAAGCATATGTTCGGATGTAAGAAGTGACTTCCTCTAGTTCATGTGCATTTGATGCAAGTTGCCGCCGTGGATTCGAGGAAGATTGTTTTGTTTCCTTTGGAATCATCCCAAATCAGTCATGCACACGTGCGAAGTATTCTGTAGTCTGGAGGCTTGCAACCTTCATTCTATATGTGTCCCTAGCACACTAAGCCACTGATTGACTTGTTCAAGGAAAAGAAGTCTATGCTTGGGATCTAATCCATGGACTTGCGTAAAGACTTCGATATCCTCGATGATGGTTCTCCACCTGAACTCGGTAGTGTTTAATTATAAGACTACTACGTGGCCATGCTTGTCTGGGACAACGTGTTCACATGTTTGTAGCAGAACCAGCTCATGTTTTGGAGCTTACTATCGTAGTTCATTCCCCGAGAATCTCACAACGCCGTCTCGTTGATTTGTGTTGTAAACTTTCATTTTTCTTTCTAGACTTGATGAGTCTGGAATATTCTGACACCAACGAGATCTGAATCTCAGGCAGATGTGATGGTTGGAACATTTCCCAAGAGCTATAATATTGGTCTCGCGATAACCGGTAAAGTGGATGTCGTGGCCAACACACCCAGCCGGAAGACCTCCTGTTGTAGTATCTTGATTTGAGGAAGTTGGCCACCTCCCCATAGGGATTTCGTAGGATTTACTCCCTAGTTGCCCCTATGGATTTCTGTGTTCCGAAGTCCGACCTTTTTACTTGATGTTCTAGATATCAAACCATATCTATGAATGGGTTACACTAGCACATCAAGGAGAACATTAGAAGCGGAGTGCTAAATGTCTCTCGGTCGATCATCCAGATTTCGTTCCCTTGGCCTCGCTAAGGTGAAATCTGAGAAAGTGTTATCCTCCTTTGCATCTGCATCGTCCATCGCTATTCATCATGGTAGTATGTTGTGTTGTCAGCACCCTTGACACGGATGTTGATAAAACCTTGATGATTGTGGAAATGCTCAAGTTCTTAAGAGCACGCACAAGCGCTACGTGTTATCATCGGCTCTAACTGGGATTCCTCTCAGTTTCCTCGGCAATGCTATGACCTTTCAAACAGTGAATTCACTCTCTATTGTTGGGTTCTTCCCCAGTTACCAGAATCATTCCCAGCATTTGCATTCTGTTCCCAGCTTGCACCGCCATTGTGCCATTCTACCATGGGTCTCTTCCATTTCTGGTGGTAAGCAAAATCATCCATTACGTTGTCTTCAACAAGGTAATCCACATCATCCAATTCCGAGTATGCCATTCTACCGACCCCCTCCAAACGATCGCTCGAGAATTGCCTTAGGCTGGTTTAAAGAGTCTCAATGATCTCTGAATCAAAGGTAATTCTTTTTTCCACTTAAGGGGATAATCTACGAATCACCCTCCTCCAGGATGTTTCGTTGTGGTATCATGGCAACTCAACTCCTCGCTACGTTGACAATCGTTTACCACCTTTTTAAGTGTGAAATTGTTGTCTACCTAGTGAACCTTCGTCATCTGCTTCACTCCATTCCTATGGATGTGTGCTTCGTCTCTCAGCTCGAGAGATGTTGCTATGTCTCATTCCGAGAGTTAATCCTGAGTTGTTCGACCTTCGAGAAGATTGATCCTTCTAGAGTTCCCTTCTCCTCTCGTTGTCATGTTGGTTGGAGTTCTCGGAACAAGACATCAAGATAATGATGGTGAACGAATCAACGTTCATTTGAAGTGCACCCTGGATCGTGAAGATTATACTAGTTTGCGTTTCCCCTTCATCTTACCCTACGCTTGGATCTCGAGACGAGATTCTTGTTTAGTGGGGGTGAGTTGTCACATCCCTAGCTTCTGGTGCTGCCTAGTGTTTGCATCATGTTTAAATTTTGAAACTTGAACTGAGGAAATTTGGAAGCCTCAATAACTTAAATAAAAGAAGGGCAAAAACCCTAAAATCTCATTCATTGTTCCAAAATGCTCTTCTTAAATGTTTGATAATTTTTGGCAAGGGTTCTGGTCCCAACCAAAATATTGAACATTTTTAAGGATTTATTTTTGGGGCTTTGAATTTAAATCATTAGCTATTTGAATTTGAATTATATTCATTATAATTAGAATATAATTTCAAATACCCCTGAAATATTTTATGAGCTTTTGGAAAAGTCCATCTAGCAAAATAAAAATATTCAGAGGAGTTTTTGGCATTGTTTGAATTTGTTTAAATTCAAAACAATGGCAAAAGATATTAATAAAAGAAAACAGAACAATAAAACAGAGCAGAGAGCACTTACCGTGCGTGAGGCCGCAAAGTGATATGAGGTGTTACATGCTAGATCGATGTGGCATTGAGTCGGGGTCCTGACAGAAGGGTCCTCAGGTTGCCACTGGCTGGCGATCTCCTCCGGATTCCACTGATAAACAGACTGACGGTGAGGATCAGATGGTGGCTCCGGCTCTGAAGCTGACATCTGGCCCCGGTACGCATGAATGGCCTCAGGCAAAATGAGGTACGTGCCTGAAAGTATGTTAAACAAAGAGGGCGCGGGCAAGGTAATAATCTCACAATATTTTTTACCAAATATTAATGTGTACTTAAGTATCTTATTCTTATCCTTAACAATAAAATCATGTGCTACCATACTCTTATAACCTAGAACAATAGGAGGCATCAACTTTTCCTCTTTCTCAAAATGCCTGATAGGAATGTTAAAGTGTGCAGCAAGGCGCGAGGCAAAGATACCTCCGAGGACGGGGCCCTTTGTACGGTTTGGATTTAACCGTTTAGCAACAATAGCGCCTAAACTAAAAGTAGTATCATGAAACATGGCATGGCGCAAAATAACAATATCAGGGGCACTAAGGTTTCCGCAGTTCCCACGACCAATTAAACATCTACTAGCAAATATAGCGAAGTAATGCAGAATAGGAAAATGTATGCTAGTGATTCTTGCATCGGAAACCTTTCTAGTTTCCCCTACAGCAATGGTATCAATAAACCCTTCCACATCATTACGATGTGGTTCCTCTATGCTGCCCGCAAAGGGTATCAAACAAACCCGGCAAAAATCATAAAGTGACATCTCCTTATGCTCATCATATAAATAAAATTCCACCGAAGGTGGCGATCTTCTAGCATAGAAATGAAAATTTTGCACAAAGATATTGGCGAGTAAGAGATACTATTCACGCCGGTCATGGAGGAAGTCGGTGAGGCCTGCATTCTCAGCCAATTGATAAAAATCTTCATAAATCCCAGCTTCTCTCAAGAACTCATCACAAGGCCATTCACACGGCCGAACCTCCGCAGTACGAGGGAGATTATACTTGGGCTTCTTATTTTCCTCACTTTGCTTATCCTTGGAGCTTCTGCTCGATGAGCCCCTCAAAAATCTCTTCATCTTTTTCTGAAAATTTCTGAAATTTTTAGTAACTTAAAATAAAAGTGAAGCAAACTCAACAAGATTGATAGAAACTACTCCCACAAGTGCCTAGAGGCAATGTCATGCATTAGAACTACTTAGAACCATATAAATTTGACATGCAAGCTCAAGAACAGGGTCACCTAAGAAGCAAAAATTTGCAATAAATAAAGCACTAGAACAAAAACTAATTGGACCATTGGAGGAGTCACATACCAAAGAACAATCCCCCAAAGCAGTTTTGTGAATGGAGCTTTGAGCAAGGAGATCGAAAATGGCAGCAAGATGAGCTAGAACTCGGGTTTGAGCTGGCTAGTGATTTTTTCTGGAGCAAGACGAAGTGTGTGGGTGCAAGGATAAGTGGAGGGGACCCATGTGGGATCCACGAGGCAGGGGGCACCCTCCACCCTCGTGGGCACGTGGCTGCTCCCCTTGCTGTGTTCTTAGTGCCTAAAATCCTTAAATATTCTGGAAAATATAATATTTCATTTTCAGGGCATTTGGAGAACTTTTATTTTTGGGGTATTTTTTTATTGCAAGGATAATTCAGAAAACAGACATAAAATACTATTTTTGTTTTATTTAATATAAATAACAGAAAGTAAAAAGAGGGTACAGAGAGTTGTGCTTTCTAACTTCATCCATCTCATGCTCATCACAAGGAATCCACTAACAAGGTTGATCAAGTCTTGTTAACAAACTCATTCCGAATCGCATGAAACCGGAGAAATTTCGAATAACACTAGGTTACCTCAACGGGGATATGCATGTCCCCAACAATAAGAATATCATATTTCTTCTTGACAGTAGGAAGAGGAAATTCAAAACCTCCAATAGTGATTGTTGAAATTTTTCCAATAGAATTGATACTGTGGACTTGAGGTTGTTTCCTCAGAAAGTGTACGGTATGCTCATTACCATTAACATGAAAAGTGACCTTTCCTTTGTTGCAATCAATAACAGCCCCTGCAGTATTCAAAAAGGGTCTACCAAGGATAATCGACATACTATCGTCCTTGGGAATATCAAGAATAACAAAGTCCGTTAAAATAGTAACGTTTGCAACCACAACAGGCACATCCTCACAAATACTGACATGTATAGCAATTGATTTATCATCCATTTGCAAAGATATTTCAGTAGGTGTCAACTTATTCAAATCAAGTCTATGATATAAAGAGATAGGCATAACACTAACACCGGCTCCAAGATCACATAAAGCAGTTTTACATAGTTTCTTTTAATGGAGCATGGTATAGTTTGTACTCCTGGATCTCCAAATTTCTTTGGTATTCCACCCTTAAAAGTGTAGTTGGCAAGCATGGTGGAAATTTCAGCTTCCGGTATCTTTCTTTTATTTGTAACAATATCTTTCATGTATTTAGCATAAGGGTTCATTTTAAGCATATCAGTCAAACGCATACGCAAAAAGATAGGTCTAATCATTTCAGCAAAACGCTCAAAATCCTCATCATCCTTTTTCTTGGATGGTTTAGGAGGAAAAGGCATGGGTTTCTGAACCCATGGTTCTCTTTCTTTACCGTGCTTCCTAGCAATGAAGTCTCTCTTATCATAACGTTGATTCTTTGATTGTGGGTTATCAAGATCAACAGTAGGTTCAATCTCTACATCATTGTTATTGCTAGGTTGAGCATCAACATGAACATCATCATTAACATTATCACTAGGTTCATGTTCATTACCAGATTGTGTTTCAGCATCAAAAATAGAAATATCATTGGGATTCTCAGGTGTTTCAACAACAAGTTCACTAGAAGCATGCAAAGTCCTATCATTTTTTCTTCTTCTTCTTAGAAGAACTAGGTGCATCAACATTAGTTCTCTAAGAATCTTGCTCAATTCTCTTAGGGTGGCCCTCAGGATACAAAGGTTCCTGAGTCATTTTACCCCTTCTAGTCATAACTCTAACAGCATAATCATTTTCCTTATTATTTAATTCATTGAGCAAACCATTCTGAGATTTAAGCACTTGTTCTACTTGAGTGGTAACCATAGAAGCATGTTTACTAATAAGTTTAAGTTCACCTTTAACTCTAGACATATAATCACTCAAGTGTTCAAGCATATGAGCATTATGTTTCAATTGTCTACCAACATAAGCATTGAAGTTTTCTTGCTTAACAATAAAATTATCAAACTCATCTAAGCATTGGCTAGCAGACTTATTACGAGGAATATCACCTTCATCAAATATATAGAGAGAATTTACCTTTACTACCTGTGTCGGGTTATCAAGACCATGTATTTCTTCAATAGGTGGTTGATACGTCTCCGTCGTATCTACTTTTCCAAACACTTTTGCCCTTATTTTGGACTCTAACTTGCATGATTTGAATGGAACTAACCCGGACTAACGTTGTTTTCAGCAGAATTACCATGGTGTTATTTATGTGCAGAAACAAACGTTCTCGGAATGACCTGAAACTTCACGGAGCAACTTTTCAGAAAATATGATAAATAGCTGCAAAAGATGAAGGCCAGGGGGCTCACCACCTCTCCACGAGGGTGGGGGCGCGCCTGCCCCCCTAGGGCGCGCCCCCCTACCTCGTGGGCCCCTGTTGCCTCTCCGACTCCAACTCCAACTCCATATATTGTGTTTTAGGGAGAAAAAAATCAGAGAGAAGAAATCATCATGTTTTACGATACGGAGCCGCCACCAAGCCCTAAAACCTCTCGGGAGGGCTAATCTGGAGTCCGTTCGGGGCTCCAGAGAGGGGAATCCGTCGCCATCTTCATCATCAACCATCCTCCATCACCAATTTCATGATGCTCATAGCCATGCGTGAGTAATTCCATCGTAGGCTTGCTAGACGGTGATGGGTTGGATGGGATCTATCATGTAATCAAGTTAGTTTTGTTAGGGTTTGATCCCTAGTATCCACTATGTTCTGAGATTGATGTTGTTATGACTTTGCTATGCTTAATGCTTGTCACTAGGGCCCGGGTGCCATGATTTCATATCTGAACCTATTATGTTTTCATCAATATATGAGTGTTCTTGATCCTATCTTGCAAGTCTATAGTCACCTATTATGTGTTATGATCCATTAACCCCGAAGTGACAATAATCGGGATACTTACCGGTGATGACCGTAGTTTGAGGAGTTCATGTATTCACTATGTGTTAATGCTTTGTTCTGATTCTCTATTAAAAGGAGGCCTTAATATCCCTTAGTTTCCGTAAGGACCCCGCTGCCATGGGAGGGTAGGACAAAAGATGGCATGCAAGTTCTTTTCCATAAGCACGTATGACTATATTCTGAATACATGCCTACATTATATCAATGAACTGGAGCTAGTTCTATGTCACCCTAGGTTATGATTGTTACATGATGAACCGCATCCGGCATAATTCTCCATCACTGATCCATTGCCTACGAGCTTTCCATATATTGCTCTCCGATTATTTACTTTTCCGTTACTATTGCTATCATCACTACAAAATACCAAAAACATTACTTTTACTACTGTTACCTTTTGCTACCGTTACCACTACTGTCATATTACTTTGCTACTAAATACTTTGCTACAGATACTAAGTTTCCAGGTGTGATTGAATTGACAACTTAGCTGCTAATACTTGAGAATATTCTTTGGCTCCCCTTGTGTCGAATCAATAAATTTGGGTTGAATACTCTACCCTCGAAAACGGTTGCAATCCCCTATACTTGTGGGTTATCAAGACTATTTTCTGGCGCCGTTGCCGGGGATCATAGCTCTATTCTTTGAGTTACTTGGGATATATATCTGCTTATCATTATGAAGAACTTGAAAGATCCAAGAACCAAGATTTATCCCTAAACTACGAGGGTAGGTAAGGAACTGCCATCTAGCTCTGCACTTGATTCACCTTTTGTTTTGAGTAAGCTTGCGACACCTATACCTGCTTCTGTTATTCATTCTGATATGTCGCATGTTATTGATGATGCCACTTCTGCTATGCATGATACTTATGATGAAACTACCTCTATGCCTGATACTACTGTGCCACTTAGTGATTTTCTTGATGAACAACTTGCTAGGGCTAGAGAGATTGAAAATATTGAATCTGATGATACTGATGAAAGCGATGATGAAGAATCACTTGTTATTCCTAAGGGTTATGTTTTTGATCAAGAAGCTTCTTTAGCTATTTTAGCTTGAAAAAATAGAAATGAACTCAAAAGGTTATTAGCTAAATGGAGTAAGCAATCTCTAAATGCTAGAATGAAACCTAACCCTGCTTTTGCTACTTCACCTATCTTTGTTACTGATAAGGATTATGAATTCTCTATTAATCCTGATATAATTACTTTGGTTGAATCTGATCCTTTTCATGGTTATGAATCTAAAACTGTTGTGGCACATCTTACTAAATTGAATGATATAGCCACCCTGTTCACTAAAGATGAGAGAACTCGTTACTTTTACATCCTTAAAATATTTCCGTTCTCATTAAAGGGTGATGCTAAGATATGGTTTAATTCTCTTGATCCTGGTTGTGTGCGTAGTCCCCAGGATATGATTTATTACTTCTCTGCTAAATATTTCCTTGCTCATAAGAAACAAGTTGCTTTAAGGGATATATATAATTTTGTGCAAATTGAAGAAGAGAGTCTCCCACAAGCTTGGGGAGGCTTCTCCAATTACTTAATGATTTGCCTGATCATCCTCTTAAGAAAAATGAAATACTTGATATCTTTTATAATGGACTAACCGATGCCTCCAGAGATTACCTGGATAGTTGTGCTAGTTCTGTTTTCAGGGAAAGAACACCGGATGAAGCTGAAATTCTATTGAACAATATGTTGACAAATGAAAATAATTGGACACCTCCAGAGCCAATTCCTGAGCCTATTCCTAAACCAACTCCGAAGAAGAGGGGTATTCTATTTCTCAGTCCTGAAGATATGCAAGAGGCAAAGAAATCTATGAAAGAAAAGGGCATTAAAGCTGAAGATGTTAAGAATTTACCTCCTATTGAAGAAATACATGGTCTTAATTTACCGCCTGTTGAAGAAACATATAATCCAAATCCTTCTCCTATTGAAGAAACTCATGGTCTTGATAACCCGACATAGGTAGTAAAGGTAAATTCTCTCTACAGATATGATAAAGCTGAAATCCCATTTACTAAATTTGCTAGCCCATGCTTAGATGAGTTTGATAAATTCATGGCTAAGCAAGAAGACTTTAATGCTTATTTTGGTAGACAATTGAAATACAATTCAAATATGCTTGAACACTTGGGTGATTATATGGCTGATGTCAAAGGTGAACTTAAACTTATTAGTAAACATGCTTCTATGGTTACCACTCAAATAGAACAAGTACTTAAAGCTCAAAATGATTTGCTCAATGAATTTAATAGTAAAGATAATGATAATGTTGTTAGAGTGGCTACTAGAACTGGTAGAATGACTCAGGAACCTTTGTATCCTAAAGGCCACCCTAAGAGAATTGAGCAAGATTCTTAGAGAAATAATATAGATGTACCTGGTTCTTCTAAAAAGAAGAAAAAGAAAAATGATAGGACTTTGCATGCTTCTAGTGATCCTGTTGTTGAAACACCTGAGAATCCAAATGATATTTCTATTTCTGATGTTGAAACACAATCTGGTAATGAACCTGAAACTAGTGGTAATGTTAATGATAATGTTCATAATGATGCTCAACCTAGTAATGATAATGATATAGAAATTGAACCTGCTGTTGGTCTTGATAACCCACAATCAAAGAACCAACGTTATGATAAGAAAGACTTTGTTGCTAGGAAACATGGTAAAGAAAGAGAGCCTTGGGTTCAGAAACCCATGCCTTTTCCTCCCAAACCATCCAAGAAAAAGGATGATGAGGATTTTGAGCACTTTGCTGAAATGATTAGACCTATCTTTTTGCGTATGCGATTAACTGATATGCTCAAAACCAATCCTTATGCTAAGTACATGAAAGATATAATTACAAATAAAAGAAAGATACTGGAAGCTGAAATTTCCACCATGCTTGCTAATTATACTTTTAAGGGTGGAATACCAAAGAAACCTGGAGATCCCGGTGTACCAACTATACCATGCTCCATTAAAAGAAACTATGTTAAAACTGCTTTATGTGATCTTGGAGCCGGTGTTAGTGTTATGCCTCTCTCTTTATATCGTAGACTTGATTTGAATAAGTTGACACCTACTAAAATATCTTTGCAAATGGCTGATAAATCAACTGCTATACCTGTCAGTATTTGTGAGGATGTGCCTGTTGTAGTTGCAAACGTTACTATTTTAACGGACTTTGTTATTCTTGATATTCGCGAGGACGATAGTATGTCTATTATTCTTGGAAGACCCTTTTTGAACACTGCAGGGGCTGTTATTGATTGCACTAAAGGCAATGTCACTTTTCATGTTAATGGTAATGAGCATATGGTACACTTTCTGAGGAAACAACCTCAAGTTCATAGTATCAACTCTATTGGAAAAATCCATCGATTATATTTGGAGGTTTTGAATTTCCTCTTCCTACTGTCAAGAAGAAATATGATATTCTTATTATTGGGGATGTGCATATCCCCGTTGAGGTAACATAGTGTTATTCGAAATTTCTCCGGTTCCATGTTATTCGGAATGAGTTCGTTAACAAGACTTGATCAACCTTGTTAGTGGATTCCTTTTGACGATCATGAGATGGATGAAATTAGAAGGCACAACCTTCTGTACCCCACTTTTACTTTCTATTATTTATACTAAATAAAATGAAAATAAATATTTTTCTGTCTGTTATCTGATTATCTGTGCAATATAAAAATACCTCAAAAATAAAAGTTCTCCAAATGCCCTGAAATTTAAATATGATTTTTTTTCTTGAATATTTGAGAATATTTGGCACTGAGAACACAGCAGGGGGGTCAACCACCTGCCCACGAGGGTGGAGGGCGCGCCCTACCCCCCTGGGCGCGCCCCCTACCTCATGGGCCCATGGTGGCCCTCCTCCACTTATCCTTTCACCCATACACTTCTTCTTCCTCCCACAAACACGAATATCCAGCTCAAGCACGAGTTCTACCTCATCTTGCTGCCATTTTTGATCTCCTTGTTCAAAGCACCTCTCACAAAACTGCTTGGGGAGATTGTTCCTTGGTATGTGACTCCTCCATTGGTCCAATTAGTTTTTGTTCTAGTGCTTTATTCATTACAAATTTTTGCTGCTTAGGTGACCCTGTTCTTGAGCTTGCATGTCAAATTTATAATGTCAAAAGTAGTTTCGATGCATGATATAGGCTCTAGGCACTTGTAGGAGTAGTTGCTATCAATATTATTGAGTTTGGTTTACTTTTATTTTGAAGTTACTAAAATTTCAGAATTTTTCAGAAAATGATGAGGAGACTTTTGAGGGGCTCATCGAGCCAAAGCTCGAAGGAAAAGGTACTGAAGCCTAAGTATAATCTGCCGCGCACCACGGAGGTTCGGGCATGTGAATGGCCTTCCGAGGATTTCTTGAGAGCAGCCGGGATTTATGAAGATTTTCATGAATTGGCTAAGAATGCAGGCCTCACCACTTTCCTCCACGACCATTGCGATCAGTATCTCTTACTCACAAATATCTTTGTGCAAAACTTTCATTTCCACTCTAGGAGCTCACCACCTACGGTGGAGTTTTATTTATACGATGAGCATAAGGAGATGTCACTTTATGATTTTTGTCGGATTTGTTTAGTCCCCTTTGAGGGCAAGACATAAGAACCACATCGTGATGATCTGGAGGGGTTTATTGATACTATCACTGTAGGGGAAACAAGGAAGGTTTCCCATGCACGAATCACTAGCATACATTTTCCTATTTTACATTACTTTGCATTATTTGCTAGTCGTTGTTTAATTGGTCGCGGAAACTGTGGAAACCTTAGTATCCCTGATATTATTATTTTGCTCCACAGTTTATACGGTCATAACTCTGTTAGTATGGGCGGCATTATTGCCAAATGGTTAAGTCTGAACCGTACAAAGGGGCCCGTCTTTGGAGGCATCTATGCTTCACGCCTAGCTGCACATTTTAACATACCTATTAGGCATTATGCGAAGGAAGAAAAGGTGTTGCCTCGTGTTTATCTAGCTTATAAAAGTATGGTGGCACATGATTTTATTGTTAAGAATAGGGAAGGAGAGCTTAAATATCAATTGTTCTTTAATAAACATCATCATGAGACTATTACCCTGCCTGCTCCTTCTTTGTTTGATTTATCTGTAGGCCAATACCTTGTTCCGTTGAAGGCTATTCACGCCTATTGAAACCCTGCACCAACCATGGAGCCAGAGCCGGAACCACAAGTTGATCCTTCACGACAGTCTAATTACCAGTGGGATCCGGAGATGATTGTCAGCCAGTGGCAATCGGAGTCTTCCTCTTTGTAACACCCTCGATGCGACTATAGCTCCCACGTGTCGAGGCACGACTTAGAGACATAATCGCATTGAAGTCATATGTCGCAAGTTAGGCAATCTTCACAACATCCCATGTAATATGATAATAAAAGGGGAGATAACATAGTTGGCTTACACTCACCACGTCAATCAAGTACATAAATAACATTACATCAACCAAACACTCATGGCCCGACTACGGCGCCAAAATAAAAGAGAACCCAACATGCGACAACGGTCCCAATCACCCCCAACTGGGCACCACTACTGATCATCGGGAAAGGAAACATAGTATCGTTGAGAGTCTTCGTCAAACTCCCACTTGAGCTCATACGCGTCTCCTGGAGCGGAATCATCAGGCCCTGCATCTGGTGTAATAGTAATCTGTGAGCCACAGGGACTCAGCAATCTCGCACCCTCGCGATCAAGACTATTTGAGCTTATAAGTATGGCAGGGTAAAATAAGAGTGGAGCTGCAGCAAGCGACTAGCAAGTGTGGTGGCTAACTTATTTGCAAAAGAGAGCGAGAAGAGGAGGCAAAGCACGAGCGAGAAACTAGAGAACAGCCTGCGCAAACATTACTCCAACACCGTGTCCACTTCCCGGACTCCGCCGAGAAGAGGCCATCACGGCAACACACTCAGTTGATTCATTTTAATTAATTAAGGTTCAAGTTATCTACAACCGGACATTAACAAATTCCCATCTGCCCATAACCGCGGGCATGGCTTTCGAAAGTTCAATCCCTGCAGGGGAGTCCCAACTTAGCCCATGACAAGCTCTCACGGTCAACGAAGGAATAGACCTCCTCCCAAGATGTTCCGATCAGACTCGGTATCTCGGTAACTCAAGACACTTCGACAGGTTAAAACAAGACCAGCAACACCGCCCGAATGTGCCGACAAATCCCGATAGGAGCTGCACATATCTCTTTCTCGGGGCACACTCAGATGAGACATCCTATGAGTAAAACCAACCCTCAAGTTGCCCCGAGGTGGCCCCGCAGTCTACTCGGTCGGACCAGCACTCAAAGGAGCACTGGCCCGGGGGGTTAAAATAAGATGACCCTTGGGCTCCGGTAACCCAAGGGAAAAAGAGGCTAGGTGGCGAATAGTAAGACCAATGTTGGGCATTGCTGGAAAAACTTTAATCAAGGCGAACTATCAAGGGGTTCCCATTATAACCCAACCGCGTAAGGAACGCAAAATCCGGCAACATAACACCGATATGACGGAAACTAGGGCGGCAAGAGTGGAACAAAACACTAGGCGAGAGGCCGAGCCTTCCACCCTTTACCAAGTATATAGATGCATTACGATACATAGCAATATAATGATATCCCAACAAGTAAATAAAAATTTTCCAACAAGGAACGGCCTCCAATCTTCACCTGCAACTAGCAACGCTATAAGAGGGGCTGAGCAAAGCAGTAACATAGCCAATCAACGGCTTGCTAGGACATGGTGGGTTAGAGGTTCAACATGGCAATTGGGAGGCTGACAAGCAAAAGGTAGGCATCGTAGCATTGGCATAGCAAAAGAGCGAGCAAACTAGCATAGCAAAGATAGTAGTGATTTCGAGGGTATGATCATCTTGCCTGCACAGTTGTCAGAGTTGACTGGATCCTCAAAAGAAAACTACACGGGCTCCTCGTTAGCGAACTCGTCTCCCGGCTCTACCCAAACAAGACAAACAAGCAACAAGGATACAATCAACCACGTGCAAGACCAAGCAATATGATGAAATGATGATATGCTATGCGGGATGCGATGCGAGATGCAAAATGCAAGATATGACAGAAAATGCATGAACCTGGCCTCAACTTGGAAATCCAAGTGTGCCACTGGAAAGATGAGATGAAATCGCTTGAAAACGATATAAAGAACACCGGAATCGGAGTTACGGTTTGGAAATGGCAAGCGATTCAAAAATGACATCGGTCTACGATTTACAGCAAGTAGGCATCTAAATGCAATGAGATGAACATGCTACAGCACCCAAACATGACAACAAAATACATGGCAGGGATGCACACAAGATTCTTAACAAAAGTCTAGCACTGAGCTACGGCCAAATCATCCATTAGCAGGTTCAAACAAGCATGGCAAAAACGCAAATGGTAAACAGATCTCAGACTTAGTGAAATTAACACTTGTCTGGAATTTCAGATCATATAGCCCTCTTCGGAGCAACAAAACAACATGCTACAGGACCTGAACATGACAAAGAAAGACATGGCATGGATCTACTCAACAAGCTTAACAAAAGTCCCTTAGTGACTTTGAGCCAAAAGGGATCACAAAATATACTAACAAGCACACGAACATAGCAAAAACATAATTAGTTTTCAGACTTAGTGAAAACTGGGACATGCTGAAATATAACTCACGAAGGCATGTTTACGAGCTCGATGCACTCACCATGGTGCAAGTCATGGCAAGACAAGCATATATCCTTCAAGAAGGCACAAAATACAAGCTAGACATGGCAAGAACAATGGCATAGCATGCACGGATCAACCATAATAACATCGGCAAAATCGCAAACAAGTTGACGATCTGCCCAGATTCACAACGAAGCAAAAGTAGAGCTCGATTGACTCAAGCTAGGGTGTTCCATAATTGCAAACAAAGATATGTATGGATAGAGCACTACAAGATTAACAAAACTCCTTTACTGATCATCCTCAAAAGAGGCACGGATCACTAGGAAATAGCATGAACATATGGCATCATGAACTAAACAATCCCAGGACAGTGAAATCACTAAGTCCCTGAAAACAGAATTAGCAAGTGCACCACTTTGCAAGCTTGCACAAGTCACCACACACATCCTAAAAATGCATGGGTTGCACCTCTGGAAAGATAACAAAATCCTTAACAAAACATATGAAGGACTCACACGCATAGCATGCACACATTAATCATGGCAAAAATGACAAATGTCTAAGATGAACTAGCAGATCTGACAATTAACTCACGAAGCCCTCTTCTAACAGCATTTCGGGCATCAGGATGAACTCAAATGAAAATGATGCAATGGAGTGAAATGATATGCTCGTCGAGACGAATATTTTGATATACTATATGTCCAAAACGGAGCTACGGATGCGGAGATATCACAGGTCAAAGTTTGCATAAAAATTAGGATTCCGGGGAGAAAGTCAACCGATCCAAAATATCTCAGATCTGCACGGAAAACGAGGCACGGCTGGATCCGAGCTCGCCGGAGCTGTAGACGGCCGGAGTTGGAGGGGGCGGTCGGATCGGGCTCCGGTCGCCGGAGAGGAGCGGGCGGCGGGGCGGCGACCCGCGCGGGGCGGCGG
>NC_041386.1:23995940-24048379 GCF_002162155.2 Triticum dicoccoides
GGAGGACGGCGGCGTGGGGCGCGGCCCGCGGTGGCGGCGTCGGGGGCCGGCCTTGGGCCTTCGGGCCCGTGGCGGTGGGAGGTGGCCGGTTGCCACGTGGCGGCGGCGGATAGGGCGAGGGGGGCGGCGGCGGATGTGTCCGGCGCCGGGCGGACGTGTCCGGCGCGCGGAGATGAAATTAGAGTTTCGGGGAGAGGGAGAGATCCGAAATTTGGGGGGGGGTCTATTTATAGGCATAAGTGGAGCTAGGAGAGTCCAAATGAGGTGTGGTTTTCGGCCACGCGATCGTGATCGAACGCTCTAGGTGATGGAGCAGAGTTTGGTGGGTTTTTGGGCCAAAATGGAGGGGTGTTGGGCTGCAACACACACGAGGTCTTTTCGGTCCCTCGGTTAACCGTTGGAGTATCAAACGAAGTCCAAATGGTACGAAACTTGACAGGCGATCTACCGGTAGTAAACCAAGGCCGCTTGGCAAGTCTCGGTCCAATCCGGAAATGTTTAATCCCCACACACGAAAGAAAGCTAGAAATGACCACCGGAGGAGAACGAAGCACCGGAATGCAAAACGGACAGCGGGAAAAATGCTCAAATGCATGAGATGAACACGTATGCAAATGCAATGCACATGATGACATGATATGAGATGCATGACAATGACAACAACACACGGAGACAAAACCCGAACCTGAGAAAATAAAAAATAACTTAACGCCGGAAACGGCAAGAGTTGGAGTACAAATTGGGAAAGTTACATCCGGGGTGTTACACTCTTCTTCTTCTCAGTACGACCCCAACTATTATTATGGATATCCGCCAGGCCAGCCATGGCCATAGACCAACTTAGGCCAAAAGCCTAAGCTTGGGGGAGTACGTATTTCTCACCGACAGTACATTTATGTTCACTCACTCATTGCTAGATGTCGGTGCTCATACTTTTTCATTGTATCATCCATGCTAGTTTAATTTCCTTTTTATGCTTTCTTCTTGTGTGTTTAATAAACCTTAAGAAAAACCAAAAAAATCAGTTCTAGCTTTTAGTTAGTTTAATTTCCATGCTTGTAGTAGTAATTAAAAAGAAAACCCAAAAAGATTTCCTGTTCTTCGTTTGCTTGTTGGGAGCTTTCCCGTGTAAATAGTTTTATTTCTTTTCTTTTCTTTGGGGGTCGATAGGAGAAGACCATGATGAAATTGTTGAAGTGGCTCTTATATGCATAATTGTTTATCTAACAAAAGAGCCCATATTGCCTTGTCTTCTCCTGTTTATTGAATGCCTGCAGATTCCAGCTTAGTCCAATGCATGTGCACTATTATTATTATTCACATCATTCGATCGTGCAAGTGAAAGGCAATTATGATGATATATGATGGACTGGCTGAGATGAGAAAAACTGGCATGAACTCGACCTCTTTTGTTTTTGTAAATATGATTAGTTCATCGTTCCTGATTCAGCCTATTATGAATAAACGTGTTTGCAATGACAACTAGAGATCATAGTTTCTTGTGCCATGCTTGATTAGCTATGAGTTATAATGGTTTACCTTGCATGCCAACATGCTATTGAGATAGTTATGATGTGGTATGATAGGGTGGTATCCTCCTCTGAATGATTTAAGTGACTTGACTTGGCGCATGTTCACGCATGTAGTTGAAACAAAATCAACATAGCCTTCACGATATTTATGTTCATGGTGGATTATATCCTACTCATGCTTGCATTCGGTGTTGATAAATTTTAATGCATGTTAATGACTGTTGTCGCTCTCTAGCTGGTCGCTTCCCAGTCTTTTGCTAGCCTTCACCTGTACTAAGCGGGAATATTGCTTGTGCATCCAAACTCCTTAAACCCCAAAGTTATTCCATATGAGTCCACCATACCTACCTATATATGGTATCTACCTGCCGTTCCAAGTAAATTTGTATGTGCCAAACTCTAAACCTTCAAATAAATATCATGTTTTGTATGCTTGAATAGCTCATGTATCAACTAGGGATGTCTGTATCTTCCATGTTAGGCGGGTTATTCTCAAGAGGAGTGGACTCCGCTTCTCACTCACGAGATAAATGGCTGGTCACCGGGATGCCCAGTCCCATGCTTTATGCAAACTAAATCAAAATAATTGCAAACAAAACTCCCCCTGGGACTCTTGTTAGTTGGAGGCACTCGTTGTTTCGAGCAAGCCATGGATTGATGCTTGTTGGTGGAAGGGGGAGTATAAACTTTACCATTCTGTTTGGGAACCGCCTATAATGTGTGTAGCATGGAAGATATCGCCATCTCTTGGTTGTTATGTTGACAATGAAAGTATACCGCTCAAAATATTATTCACCTTTGTTTCAAAACCGAGCTCTAGCACCTCTACAAATCCCTGCTTCCCTCTGCGAAGGGCCTATCTATTTACTTTTATGTTGAGTCATCATCCTCTTATTAAAAAGCACCAGTTGGAGAGCACCACTGTCATTTGCATTCATTACTGTTAGTTTACATTGAGTATGACTTGACTGGATCACTTTTACCATGAATTACAATGTCTAGTCAGTCCTTGGTCTTTAAAGGTGCTCTGCATTTATGTTTTGCGGTCTCAGAAAGGGCTAGCGAGATACCATCTTGTTGTATCATATTATGATTGTTTTGAGAAAGTGTTGTCATCCGAGATTAATTATTATGGCTCGCTAGTTGATTATGCTATTGATATGAGTAAACTTGAGACCTATGCGTTATTGTGAATGTGGTTAGTTATAATCTTTGCTGAAAACTTGAATGTTGGCTTTACATATTTACAACAACAAGAGCAAACAGAGTTTGTAAAAGTTTTTCTTTATCACTTTCAGTTTATCAACTGAATTGCTTGAGGACAAGCAAAGGTTTAAGCTTGGGGGAGTTGATACGTCTCTGTCGTATCTACTTTTCCAAACACTTTTGCCCTTGTTTTGGACTCTAACTTGCATGATTTGAATGGAACTAACCTGGACTGACGTTGTTTTCAGCAGAATTACCATGGTGTTATTTATGTGCAGAAACAAATGTTCTCGGAATGACCTGAAACTTCACGGAGCAACTTTTCAGAAAATATGAAAAATACCTGCAAAAGATGAAGGCCAGGGGGCCCACCACGAGGGTGGGGGCGCGCCTGCCCCCCTAGGGCGCGCCCCCCTACCTCGTGGGCCCCCTGTTGCCTCTCCGACTCCAACTCCAACTCCATATATTGTGTTTCAGAAGAAATCATCGCGTTTTACGATAAGGAGCCGCCACCAAGCCCTAAAACCTCTCGGGAGGGCTGATCTGGAGTCCGTTCGGGGCTCCGGAGAGGGGAATCCATCGCCATCGTCATCATTAACCATCCTCCATCACCAATTTCATGATGCTCACCGCTGTGCGTGAGTAATTCCATCGTAGGCTTGCTGGACGGTGATGGGTTGGATGGGATCTATCATGTAATCGAGTTAGTTTTGTTAGGGTTTGATCCCTAGTATACACTATGTTCTGAGATTGATGTTGCTATGACTTTGCTATGCTTAATGCTTGTCACTAGGGCCCAAGTGCCATGATTTCATATCTGAACCTATTATATTTTCATCAATATATGAGTGTTCTTGATCCTATCTTGCAAGTCTATAGTCACCTATTATGTGTTATGATCTGTTAACCCCGAAGTGACAATAATCGGGATACTTACCGGTGATGACCGTAGTTTGAGGAGTTCATGTATTCACTATGTGTTAATGCTTTGTTCCGGTTCTCTATTAAAAGGAGGCCTTAATATCCCTTAGTTTCCGTAAGGACCCCACTGCCACGGGAGGGTAGGACAAAAGATGTCATGCAAGTTCTTTTCCATAAGCATGTATGACTATATTCAGAATACATGCCTACATTATATCAATGAACTGGAGCTAGTTCTGTGTCACCCTAGGTTATGACTGTTACATGATGAACCGCATCCGACATAATTCTCCATCATTGATCCATTGCCTACAAGCTTTCCATATATTGCTCTCCGCTTATTTACTTTTCCGTTACTATTGCTATCATCACTACAAAATACCAAAAACATTACTTTTACTACTGTTACCTTTTACTACCGTTACCACTACTATCATATTACTTTTCTACTAAATACTTTGCTGCAGATACTAAGTTTCCAGGTGTGGTTGAATTGACAACTCAGCTGCTAATACTTGAGAATATTCTTTGGCTCCCCTTGTGTTGAATCAATAAATTTGGGTTGAATACTCTACCCTCGAAAATTGTTGCGATCCCCTATACTTGTGGGTTATCAGTGGTAAATTCTTAACATCTTCAGCTTTAATACCTTTTTCTTTCATAGATTTATTTGCCTCTTGCATATCTTCAGGACTGAGAAATAGAATACCCCTTTTCTTTGGAGTTGGCTTAGGAGTTGGTTCAGGAAGTGTCCAATTATTTTCATTAGTCAACATATTATCCAATAGCAATTCTACTTGATCAATAGTTCTTTCCCTGAAAACACAACCAGCACAACTATCCAAGTAGTCTCTGGAAGCATCAGTTAGTCCATTATAAAAGATATCAAGTATTTCATTTTTCTTAAGAGGATGATCAGGCAAAGCATTAAGTAATCGGAGAAGCCTCCCCCAAGCTTGTGGGAGACTCTCTTCTTCAATTTGCACAAAATTATATATTTCCCTTAAAGCAGCTTGTTTCTTATGAGCGGGGAAATATTTAGGAGAGAAGTAATAAATCATATCCTAGGGACTACGCACACAACCAGGATCAAGAGAATTAAACCATGTTTTAGCATCACCCTTTAATGAGAACGGAAACAACTTAAGGATAAAGTAATAGCGAGTTTTCTCATCATGAGTAAACAAGGTGGCTATATCATTTAATTTAGTAAGATGCGCCACAACAGTTCCAGATTCATAGCCGTAAAAAGGATCAGATTCAACCAAAGTAATTAACTCAGGATCGACAGAGAAATCATAATCCTTATCAGTAATAAAGATAGGTGAAGTAGCAAAAGAAGGGTCATATTTCATTCTAGCATTCAAGGACTTTTCTTTAAGCTTAGCTAATAATTTCTTAAGATCAGATCTATCATTGCAAGCTAAGAAGTCTCTAGAAGTTTCTTCATCCATAACATAACCCTCAGGAACAATAGGCAATCCATATCTAGGGGGAGAATCTTCATCATCACTTTCATCAATATTATCAGTTTCAATAATTTTATTCTTCCTAGCCCTAGCAAGTTGTTCATCAAAAAACTCACCAAGTGGCACATTAGTATCAAGCATAGAAGTAGTTTCATCATAAGTATCATGCATAGCAGAAGTGGCATCATCAATAACATGCGACATATCAGAATGAATAGCAGGTGTAGGTGTCGCAAGTTTAGTCAAAACAGAAGATGAATCAAGTGCAGAGCTAGATGGCAGTTCCTTACCTCCCCTCGTAGTTGAGGGAAAAATCTTGGTTCTTTGATCTTTCAAGTTCTTCATAATGATAAGCAGATATAAATCCCAAGTGACTCAAAGAATAGAGCTATGCTCCCCGGCAACGGCGCTAGAAAATAGTCTTGATAACCCACAAGTATAGGGGATCGCAATAGTTTTCGAGGGTAGAGTATTCAACCCAAATTTATTGATTCGACACAAGGGGAGCCAAAGAATATTCTCAAGTATTAGCAGCTGAGTTGTCAATTCAACCACACCTGGAAACTTAATATCTACAGCAAAGTGTTTAGTAGCAAAGTAATATGATAGTAGTGGTAATGGTAGCAAAAGTAATATTTTGGGGTTTTATAGTGGTTGTAACAGTAGCAACGGAAAAGTAAATAAGCGAAGAACAATATATGAAAAGCTCGTAGGCAATGGATCAGTGATCGATAATTATGTCGGATGCGATCAATCATGCAACAGTTATAACATAGGGTGACACAGAACTAGCTCCAGTTCATCAACGTAATGTAGGCATGTATTCCGAATATAGTCATACGTGCTTATGGAAAAGAACTTGCATGACATCTTTTGTCCTACCCTCCCGTGGCAGCGGGGTCCTGTTGGAAACTAAGGGATATTAAGGCCTCCTTTTAATAGAGTACAGGACCAAAGCATTAACACTTAGTGAATACATGAACTCCTCAAACTACGGTCATCACCGGTAAGTATCCTGATTATTGTCACTTCGGGGTTAACGGATCATAACACATAATAGGTGACTATAGACTTGCAAGATAGGATCAAGAACTCACATATATTCATGAAAACATAATAGGTTCAGATCTGAAATCATGGCACTCGGGCCCTAGTGACAAGCATTAAGCATAGCAAAGTCATAGCAACATCAATCTCAGAACATAGTGGGTACTAGGGATCAAACCCTAACAAAACTAACTCAATTACATGATAAATCTCATCCAACCCATCACCGTCCAGCAAGCCTACGATGGCATTACTCATGCACGGCGGTGAGCATCATGAAATTGGTGATGGCGGAAGGTTGATGACGATGATGGCGACGGATTCCCCTCTCCGGAGCCCCGAACGGACTCTAGATCAACCCTCCCGAGAGAGATTAGGGCTTGGCGGCGGCTCCGTATCATAAAACGCGATGAATCCTTCTCTCTTATTTTTTTCTCCCTGAACACAAATATATGGAGTTGGAGTTGGAGTTGAGGTCGGTGGAGCATCAAGGGGCCCACGAGGCAGGGGGGTAGGCGCTCCCCCCACCCTCGTGGACAGGGTGTGGTCCCCCTGATGTGGATTCTTCCGCCAGTATTTTTTATATATTCCAAAAATAATCTCTGTTGATTTTCAAGTCATTCCGAGAACTTTTATTTCTGCACAAAAATAACACCATGGCAATTCTGCTGAAAACAGCGTCAGTTCGGGTTAGTTCCATTCAAATCATGCAAGTTAGAGTCCAAAACAAGGGAAAAAGTGTTTGGAAAAGTAGATACGACGGAGAAGTATCAGTGTCCCCAACACACCCAATACAATGGTAAATTGTATAGGTGCACTAGTTTAGCGAAGAGATGGTGATACAAGTGCAGTATGGATGGTAGATATAGGTTTTATAATCTGAAATTATAAAAAGAGCAAGGTATCTAATGATAAAAGTGAGCACAAATGGTATTGCGATGCTTCAAAACAAGGCCTAGGGTTCATACTTTCACTAGTGCAAGTTCTCTCAACAAGGATAACATAATTAGATCATATAACTATCCCTCAACATGCAACAAAGAGTCACTCCAAAGTCACTAATAGCAGAGAACAAACGAAGAGATTATTGTAGGGTACGAAACCACCTTAAAGTTATTCTTTCCGAACAATCCATTGGGCCATTCCTATAAGTGTCACAAACAGCCCTAGAGTTCATAGTAAAATAACACCTTAAGACACAAATCAACCAAAACCCTAATGTCACCTAGATACTCCAATGTCACCACAAGTATCCGCGGGTATGATTATACGATATGCATCACACAATCACAGATTCATTTGTTCAAACCAACACAAAGAACTTCAAAGAGTGCCCCAACGTTTCTACCGGAGAGCCAAGACGAAAATGTGTTCCAACCCCTATGCATAGATTCCCAAGGTCACGGAACCCGCAAGTTGATCACCAAAACATACATCAAGTGAATCAATAGAATACCCCATTGTCACCACGAGTATCCCATGCAAGACATACATCAAAGTGTTCTCAAATCCTTAAAGACTCAATCCGATAAGATAACGTCAAAGGGAAAAATCATATGATCCAACTATAATAGCAAAGCTCGCGATACATAAAGATCGTGCCAAATCAACAACACGAGAGAGAGAGAGAGAGATCAAACACATAGCTACTGGTAGATACCCTCAGCCCCGAGGATGAACTACTCCCTCCTCATCATGGAGAGTGTCGGGATGATGAAGATGGCCACCGGTGATGGATCCCACCTCCGGCAGGGTGCCGAAACAGGGTCCCGATTGGTTTTTTGTGGCTATAGAGGCTTCCGGCGGCAGAACTCCTGATCTAGGTTATTTTCTGGAGGTTTGGGGATTTATAGGAGAGGTTGGTGTCGAGAACAAGTCAAGGGGCCCACAGGAAGTCCACGAAGCACAGGGGCACACCTTAGGGGGGTGGGCGCACCCTCCACCCTCATGGGGCCCACGGTCCTCCCCTCTAGTAACTCTTCATTCCAGCATTTTTTATATTTTCCAGAAAAAATCTTCATTGATTTTGAGCGCATTCCAAGAACTTTTATTTCTGCACAAAAACAACACCACGGTAGTTTTGCTGAAAACAGCGTCAATCCGGGTTAGTTCTAACCAAATCATACCAAAATCATGTAAAAATATTATAAACATGGCATGAATACGTCAAAAATTATAGATACGTTGGAGACGTATCAGCATCCCCAAGCTTAATTCCTGCTCGTCCTCGAGTAGGTAAATGATAAAAACAGAATTTTTGATGTGGAATGCTACCTGACATATTTATCAATGTATTCTTCTTTATTGTGGCAAGAATATTCAGATCCATAAGATTCAAAGCAAAAGTTTAATATTGACATAAAAATAGTAATACTTCAAGCATACTAACAAAGCAATCATGTCTTCTCAAAATAACATGGCCAAAGAAAGCTATCCCTACAAAATTATATAGTCTGGCTATGCTCTATCTTCATCACACAAAATATTTAAATCATGCACAACCCTGATGACAAGCCAAGAAATTGTTTCATACTTTTGATGTTCTCAAACTTTTTCAATCTTCACGCAATACATGAGCGTGAGTCATGGACATAGCACTATAGGTGGAATAGAATATGGTGGTTGCGGAGAAGACAAAAAGGAGGAAGATAGTCTCACATCAACTAGGCGTATCAACAGGCTATGGAGATGCCCATCAATAGATATCAACGTGAGTGAGTAGGGATTGCCATGCAACGGATGCACTAGAGCTATAAGTGTATGAAAGCTCAAAAAGAAACTAAGTGTGTGTGCATCCAACTTGCTTGCTCATGAAGACCTAGGGCATTTTGAGGAAGCCCATCATTGGAATATACAAGCCAAGTTCTTATAATGAAAATTCCCACTAGTAAATGAAAGTGACAACATAGGAGACTCTATCATGAAGATCATGGTGCTACTTTGAAGCACAAGTGTGGTAAAAGGATAGTAGCATTGCCCCTTCTCTCTTTTTCTCTCTTTTTTTGGGGGGGGGCTTCATTTGTTTGGGCCTCTTTTTTCAATTTTTTCCGGAGCCTCATCCGGAATTTTGTGGGGGGGGGGGGCATAGTCTCCATCATCCTTTCCTCACTAGGACAATGCTCTAATAATGAACATCATCACACTTTTATTTACTTACAACTCGATACTTAGAACAAAATATGACTCTATATGAATGCCTCTGGCGGTGTACCGAGATGTGCAATGAATCAAGAGTGACGTGTATGTAAGAATTATGAATGGTGGCTTTGCCACAAATACGATGTCAACTACATGATCATGCAAAGCAATATGACAATGATGGAGTGTGTCATAATAAATGGAACGGTGAAAATTTGCATGGCAATATATCTCGAAATGGCTATGGAAATGCCATAATAGGTAGGTATTGTGGCTGTTTTGAGGAAGGTAATCGTGGGTGTATGGTACCGGCGAAAGTTGCACGGCACAAGAGAGGCTAGCAATGGTGGAAGGGTGGGAGTGCGTATAATCCGTGGACTCAACATTAGTCATAAAGAAATCACATACTTATTGCAAAAATCTATTAGTTATCGAAATGAAGTACTACGCGCATGCTCCTATGGGGATAGATTGGTAGGAAAAGACCATCGCTCGTCCCGGACCGCCAGTCATAAGGAAGACAATCAATAAATAAATCATGCTCCAACTTCATCACATAACAGTTCACCATATGTGCATGCTATAGGAATCACAAACTTTAACACAAGCATCTCTCAAATTGACAACTACTCTACTAGCATGACTCTAATATCACCATCCTCATATCTCAAAACAATCATAAGGAATCAAACTTCTCATAGTATTCAATGCACTTTATATGAAAGTTTTTATTATATCCCTCTTGGATGCCCATCGTATTAGGACTAAATTTATAACCAAAGCAAATTACCATGATGTTTAAGACTCTCAAAATAATATAAGTGAAGCATGAGAGTTCATTTATTTCTTCAAAATAAAACTACCACTGTGCTCTAAAAAGATATAAGTGAAGCACTAGAGCAAATGACAAACTACTCCAAAAGATATAAGTGAAGATCAATGAGTAGTCAAATAATTATTTAGCTATGTGAGAACTCTCTCTCATTTAAGTATTTCAGATCTTAAGTACTTTATTCAAACAGCAATCAAAACAAAATAAAATGACATTGCAAGGATAGCACATATCATGTGAATAAGCAAAAACTTAGGCTCAACCAAAACTGACCGATAGTTGTTGAAGAAGAAAGGTGGGATGCCTACCGGGGCATCCCCAAGCTTAGATGCTTGAGACTTCTTGGAATATTCACTTGGGATGCGTTTGGCATCCCCAAGCTTGACTTTTGTGTTTCCTTAATTCCTTTCATATCGCGGTTTCCCTAAATCTTAAAAGCTTCATCCACACAAAACTCAACAAGAACTCGTGAGATAAGTTAGTATAAATCCATGCAAAACCTTATCATTCTCTACTGCAGAAAATCACTAAATTTATAATTTGACATTGCATACTAAACGTCTCTGCATATTTAACACTCCTATCATCAAATAGAATCACTAAACAAGCAAACATATGCAAACAATGCAGTCATAACAGCAATCTGTCTAAACGGGATAGTCTGTAAAGAATGCAAGAGGAATCATACTTCTTTAACTACAAAAATTATGAAAAATTACCACACTATAGATAAATTTTTTTTACTCATTTTGTAAAAATTTCAAGATTTTATCATGTTCTGACTATTCACAAATATTCAAAACATAACAGCAAACTTTCTGTTTTTAAACAACAACATATAGACTTGCAAAATAAGCATGGTAAAGGCTATACTTGACCTTTTTATTGAACTAAAAGATGCAAAACATTACTCTAAATAACAGAAAGAAAATCCTAATAAAATAAAATGACACTCCAAGCAAAACACATATCATGTGGTGAATAAAAATATAGCTGCAAGTAAAGTTACCGATGAACAAAGACAAAAGAGGGGATGCCATCCGAGGCATCCCCAAGCTTGGGCTCTTGGTTGTCCTTGAATATTACCTTGGGGTGCCTTGGGCATCCCTAAGATTAGTCTCTTTCCACTCCTTATTTCATAGTCCATCCAAAATTTACCCAAAACTTGAAAACTTCACAACACAAAACATAACAGAAAACTCGTAAGCTCCGTTAGTATAAGAAAATAAATCACCACTTTTGGTACTGTTAAGACAGGATTCATATTTTTTTTCTCACTTGATGCCTACTATACCCTATAATTTCTACAATTTATATTAATCAATATAAGCCACAGAAACTAGAAAACAAGCAAACTATGCATCGAAAACAGAATCTGTCAAAAACAGGACAGTCTGTAGTAATCTGTAACTCTCGAATACTTATGTAACTCCAAAAATTCTGAAAAATAGGAAAACCTAACCAATTTGTTAATTAATCTTATGAAAAAAGAATCAGTATTTTATCATGCTTCTGCTAAAAAATAGAATTGTTTTCCTGAGTGCAAAAGTTTCTGTTTTTCAGCAAGATCAAATCAACTATCATCATAGATCATCCCAAAGGTCTTACTTGGCACTTTATTGAAACAAAAGCTATAAAACATGATTACTAAAGTAGCCTAATCATGTGAACACACAAAAACAATAGGTATAAATATTGGGTTGTCTCCCTACAAGCGCTTTTCTTTAATGCCTTTATAGCTAGGCATGGTGATTTCAATGATGCTCATATAAAAGATAGGAATTGAAACATAATGAGAGCATCATGAAGCATATGACTAGCACATTTAAGCCTAAACCACTTTCTATGCATAGGGATTTTTTGAGCAATCAACTTATTGGAACAAGAATCAACTTGCATAGGAAGGTAAAGCAAGCAAAACTTCAAGATTTTCAACATGTAGAGAGGAAACTTGATATTATTGAGATACGTAGAAGCATATGTTCCTCTCTCATAATAATTTTCAGTAGCATCATGAATGAATTCAACAATATAACCATCACATAAAGCATTATTTTCATGGTGCACAAGCATAGAAATTTTATTACTCACCACATAAGCAAAATTCTTCTCATTCGGAATAGTGAGAGCAAATTCAACAAAATAACTATCATGGGATTGAAAATTGAAATCAAGATGACTAGTTTCATGGTTATCATTATTCTTTATAGCATACGTGTCATCACAATAATCATCATAGATAGGAGGCATTCTTTCATCATAGTAATTTTGCTCATCAAAACTTTGGGGACAAAAAGTATCATCTTCATCAAACATAGCATCCCCAAGCTTATGGCTTTGCATATCATTAGCATCATGCATATTCAAAGAATTCATACTAATAACATTGCAATAATGCTCATCATTCAAAGATTTAGTGCCGAACAGTTTAATGCATTCTTCTTCTAGCACTTTGGCACAATTATTGGAATCCTTATTCTCACGAAAGATATTAAAAAGATGAAGCATATGAGGCAACCTGAATTCCATTTTGTTAGTTTTCTTTTATAGGCTAAACTAGTGATAAAACAAGAAACTAAAAGATTCGATTGCAAGATCTAAAGATATACCTTAAAGCACTAACCTCCCCAGCAACGGCACCAGAAAAGAGCTTAGTTGATGGGGTGTTAGTGTTGCTTACCTAGCCTCCCCGGCAACGGCGCCAGAAAAGAGCTTGATGTCTACTACACAACCTTCTTCTTGTAGACGTTGTTGGGCCTCCAAGTGCAGAGGTTTGTAGGACACTAGCAAATTTCCCTCAAGTGGATGACCTAAGGTTTATCAATCTGTGGGAGGCGTAGGATGAAGATGGTCTCTCTCAAACAACCCTGCAACCAAATAACAAAGAGTCTCTTGTGTCCCCAACACACCCAATACAATGGTAAATTGTATAGGTGCACTACTTCGGCGAAGAGATGGTGATACAAGTGCAATATGGATGGTAGATATAGGTTTTTATAATTTGAAATTATAAAAACAGCAAGGTAACTAATGATAAAAGTGAGCACAAACGGTATTGCAATGCTTCGAAATAAGTCCTAGGGTTCATACTTTCACTAGTGAAAGTTCTCTCAACAAGGATAACATAATTAGATCATATAACTATCCCTCAACATGCAACAAAGAGTAACTCCAAATTCACTAATAGCGGAGAACAAACAAAGAGATTATTGTAGGGTACGAAACCACCTCAAAGTTATTCTTTCCGATCAATCCATTGGGATATTCCTATAAGTGTCACAAACGGCCCTAGAGTTCGTAGTAAAATAACACCTTAAGGCACAAATCAACCAAAACCCTAATGTCACCTAGATACTCCAATGTCACCACAAGTATCCGCGGGTATGATTATACGATATGCATCACACAATCTCAGATTCATCTATTCAAACCAACACAAAGAACTTCAAAGAGTGCCCCAAAGTTTCTACCGGAGAGTCAAGACGAAAACGTGTTCCAACCCCTATGCATAGATTCCCAAGGTCACGGAACCCGCAAGTTGATCACCAAAACATACATCAAGTGAATCAATAGAATACCCCATTGTCACCGCGAGTATCCCACGCAAGACATACATCAAGTGTTCTCAAATCCTTAAAGACTCAATCCGATAAGATAACTTCAAAGGGAGAACTCAATCCATTATAAGAGATGGAGGGCGAGAAACATCATATGATCCAACTATAATAGCAAAGCTCGTGATACATTAAGATCGTGCCAAATCAAGAACACGAGAGAGAGAGAGAGAGATCAAACACATAGCTAATGGTAAATACCCTCAGCCCCGAGGGTGAACTACTCCCTCCTCGTCATGGAGAGCGTCGAGATGATGAAGATGGCCACCAGTGATGGATCCCCCCTCCGACAGGGTGCCCGAACAGGGTCCCGATTGGTTTTTGGTGGCTACAGAGGCTTGTGGTAGCGGAACTTCCGATCTAGGTTATTTTCTGGAGGTTTGGGGATTTATAGGAGAGGTTGGCTTCAAGAACAAGTCAGCGGGCCCCACGGGAAGTCCACGAGGCACAGGGGCGCGCCCTCCACCCTCGTGGGGCCCACGGGCCTCCGCTCCGGTAACTCTTCGTTCCAGTATTTTTTATATTTTTGCAGAAAAAATCTTCGTTGATTTTGAGCGCATTCCGAGAACTTTTATTTCTGCACAAAAACAACACCATGGTAGTTCTGCTGAAAACAGCGTCAGTACGGGTTAGTTCTAACCAAATCATACCAAAATCATGTAAAAATATTATAAACATGGCATGAATACATCAAAAATTATAGATACGTTGGAGACGTATCACTGTTGCATCACAAGATCTACAGATTTGTCAGTCTTTCTTCGGCATGGCAGGTTCTTTCTCACAATGACATCAACGCGCTTCAGTGCTCTCCGGTGTTCGCTAGGCTTTCAGAATGCAATTTCCTAGATGTCAACTTTGAGATCAATGGCCACCAATACAACAAGAGATACTATCTAGCTAATGGTATCTATCCTCGGCGGTCTATGATTGTGAAGACAATCTCCGAGCCCTAAGGAGAGAAGAGGGCTAGGTTTCCAAAGAATAAGAGGGTGCTAGGAAGGACGTGGAGCGTGTTTTTGGTGTGCTCAAATCTAGATGGGCTATTATTCGACACCCTGCTAGAACATGGAGCACTCAGACTATGTGGGAGGTGATGACTGATTCCCATGCACAACATGATCGTAGATGACGAGCGTGATGAGAGACTCCAGGACCAAGGATGGGATTTTCAGGGTGAAAATGTTGAGCCTGAGACTGGAACGACAACATATGCACAGTTCATTCAATTTCATCAAGAAATGTGTAATTAGAAAACTCACATTCAACTTCAAAATAATTTGGTTGAGCATATGTAGACTCCATACGGAACCAATAGTTGTATGTACTCTTTTTCTTCCAATGTCTTTGGTACAATTTTAAATTCATTTGGTTGTAAACTATGTGATATTTCTTTATTAGTTGTATAAACTATGTCACTTTTATTTGTTTAATAATTTATAATGTTCCATTCACATGTTATATTTGGTCGTGGAAAATTTGACTAAAAACGGACGGGCGGACCAAATGGGTCGACCAATTGGGCGCACTGCCCAGAAATGCACAGACAAGGGGTGGATGCCACCCCTACTAGTGACCCAAGTGGACAAAAGGTGGACGAAATCCATGTCAATTTGAGTCCGCACGTTGAAGTTGGCCTAAAACTTTTTCTGCAGTTGTTGTAGAATTCAAGTGGGGAATGGGAAGAATGAAGGAAATATGCCCTAGAGGCAATAATAAAGTTGTTATTTATATTTCCTTATATCATGATAAATGTTTATTATTCATGCTAGAATTGTATTAACCGGAAACTTAGTACATGTGTGAATACATAGACAAACAGAGTGTCCCTAGTATGCCTCTACTAGACTAGTTCATTGATCAAAGATGGTTAAGTTTCCTAGCCATAGACATGTGTTGTCATTTGATAAACGGGATCACATCAGTTAGCTTAGCACTATGATCGTTTAGTTTATTGTTATTGCTTTCTTCATGACTTATACATGTTCCTATGACTATGAGATTATGCAAATCCCTAATACTGGAGGAACACTTAGTGTGCTATCAAACATCATAACGCAACTGGGTGATTATAAAGATGCTCTACAGGTGTCTCCGATGGTGTTTGTTGAGTTGGCATAGATCGAGATTAGGATTTGTCACTCCGATTGTCGGAGAGGTATCTCTGGGCCCTGTCGGTAATGCACATCACTATAAGCCTTGCAAGCAATGTGACTAATGAGTTAGTTACAGGATGATGCATCACGGAACGGGTAAAGGGACTTGTCGGTAACGAGATTGAATTAGGTATGATGATACCGATGATCGAATCTCAGGCAAGTAACATACCTATGACAAAGGGAACAAACGTATGTTGTTATGCGGTTTGACCGATAAAGATCTTCGTAGAATATGTAGGAACCAATATGATCATCCATGTTCCGCTATTGGTTATTGACCAGATATGTGTCTCGGTCATGTCTACATAGTTCTCGAACCCGTAGTGCCCGCACGCTCAATGTTCGATGACGATATGTATTATGAGTTATGTGATTTGATGTACCGAAGGTTGTCCAAAGTCCCGGATGTGATCACGGACATGACGAGGAGTCTCGAAATGGTCGAGACATAAAGAATGATATATTGGACCATGTTATTCGGACACCGAAAGTGTTCTGGGTAGTATTGGATAAAACCGGAGTGTCGGAGGGTTACCGGAACCCCCCCCCCCAGAAGTTAATGGGCCACCATGGGCCTTAGAGGAGAGAGGGTCGGCCACGAGGTGGCGCCCCCCACCCCCTGTCTGAATTGGAAAAGGGGTGGGGGCGGCGCCCCCCTCCTTCCTTCCCTCCTTGTTGGATTAGGAAAGGGGGGAACCTACTCCTAGTAGGAATAGGATTCCCCCCCCCCTTGGGCGCGCCCCTTGAGGCCGGCCGGCCCCCTCCTCCCCTTCTTTATATACGGGGGAGGGGCCACCCCATAGACATGTTGGAAATATGCCCTAGAGGCAATAATAAATTGATTATTATTATATTTCCTTGTTCATGATAATCGTTTATTATCCATGCTATAATTGTATTGATAGGAAACTCAGATACATGTGTGGATACATAGACAACACCATGTCCCTAGTAAGCCTCTAGTTGACTAGCTCGTTGATCAATAGATGGTTACGGTTTCCTGACCATGGACATTGGATGTCATTGATAACGGGATCACATCATTAGGAGAATGATGTGATGGACAAGACCCAATCCTAAGCCTAGCACAAGATCATGTAGTTTGTATGCTAAAGCTTTTCTAATGTCAAGTATCATTTCCTTAGACCATGAGATTGTGCAACTCCCAGATACCGTAGGAGTGCTTTGGGTGTGCCAAACGTCACAACGTAACTGGGTGGCTATAAAGGTACACTACAGGTATCTTCGAAAGTGTCTGTTGGTTCGCACGAATCGAGACTGGGATTTGTCACTCCGTGTAAACGGAGAGGTATCTCTGGGCCCACTCGGTAGGACATCATCATAATGTGCACAATGTGATCAAGGAGTTGATCACGGGATGATGTGTTACGGAACGAGTAAAGAGACTTGCCGGTAACGAGATTGAACAAGGTATCGGGATACCGACGATCGAATCTCGGGCAAGTATCGTACCGCTAGACAAAGGGAATTGTATACGGGATTGATTAAGTCCTTGACATCGTGGTTCATCCGATGAGATCATCGTGGAACATGTGGGAGCCAACATGGGTATCCAGATCCCGTTGTTGGTTATTTACCGGAGAGTCATCTCGGTCATGTCTGCATGTCTCCCGAACCCGTAGGGTCTACACACTTAAGGTTCGGTGACGCTAGGGTTATAGAGATATTAGTATGCGGTAACCCGAAAGTTGTTCGGAGTCCCGGATGAGATCCCGGACGTCACGAGGAGTTCCGGAATGGTCCGGAGGTAAAGAATTATATATAGGAAGTGCTATTTCGGCCATCGGGACAAGTTTCGGGGTCACCGGTATTGTACCGGGACCACCGGAAGGGTCCCGGGGGTCCACCGGGTGGGGCACCTGCCCCGGGGGCCACATGGGCTGTAGGGGGTGCGCCTTGGCCTACATGTGCCAAGGGCACCAGCCCCTAGAGGCCCATGCACCAAAGGGACAAGAGGAGGGGAGAGTCCTAAAGGGGGAAGGCACCTCCGAGGTGCCTTGGGGAGGATGGACTCCTCCCCCCCCTTGGCCGCACCCTTCCTTGGAGGAAGGGGCAAGGCTGCGCCCTCCCCCTCTCCCTTGGCCCTATATATAGTGGGGGGAAGGGAGGGCAACCATACTAAGCCCTGGCGCCTCCCTCACCCTCCCATGACACATCTCCCTCCTCCCGCAGCGCTTGGCGAAGCCCTGTTGGAATCCCGCTACTTCCACCACCACGCCGTCGTGCTGTTGGATCTCCATCAACCTCTCCTTCCCCCTTGCTGGATCAAGAAGGAGGAGACATCGCTGCTCCGTACGTGTGTTGAACGCGGAGGTGCCGTCCGTTCGGCGCTAGGATCATCGGTGATTTGGATCACGACGAGTACGACTCCATCAACCCCGTTCTCTTGAACGCTTCCGCGCGCGATCTACAAGGGTATGTAGATCCACTCCGCCCTCATTGCTAGATGACTCCATAGATAGGTCTTGGTGACACGTAGGAAAATTTTGAATTTATGCTACGTTCCCCAACAGTGGCATCATGAGTTAGGTCTATGCGTAGTTTCTATGCACGAGTAGAACACAAAGTAGTTGTGGGCGTTGATTTTGTTCAATATGCTTACCGTTACTAGTCCAATCTTGATTCGGTGGCATTGTGGGATGAAGCGGCCCGGACCGACCTTACACGTACTCTTACGTGAGACTGGTTCCACCGACTGACATGCACTAGTTGCATAAGGTGGCTAGCGGGTGTCTGTCTCTCCCACTTTAGTCGGATCGGATTCGATGAAAAGGGTCCTTATGAAGGGTAAATAGCAATTGGCATATCACGTTGTGGTTTTTGCGTAGGTAAGAAACGTTCTTGCTAGAAACCCATAGCAGCCACGTAAAACATGCAAACAACAATTAGAGGACGTCTAACTTGTTTTTGTAGGGTATGCTATGTGATGTGATATGGCCAAAAGGATGTGATGAATGATATATGTGATGTATGAGATTGATCATGTTCTTGTAATAGGAATCACGACTTGCATGTCGATGAGTATGACAACCGGCAGGAGCCATAGGAGTTGTCTTAATTTATTTATGACCTGCGTGTCAACATAAATGTCATGTAATTACTTTACTTTATTGCTAACCGTTAGCCATAGTAGTAGAAGTAATAGTTGGCGAGACAACTTCATGAAGATAGGATGATGGAGATCATGATGATGGAGATCATGGTGTCATGCCGGTGACGATGATGATCATGGAGCCCCGAAGATGGAGATCAAAAGGAGAAATATGATATTGGCCATATCATGTCACTATTTGATTGCATGTGATGTTTATCATGTTTTTGCATCTTGTTTACTTAGAACGACGGTAGTAAATAAGATGACCCCTCACTAAAATTTCAAGAAGGTGTTCCCCCTAACTGTGCACCGTTGCGAAGTTCGTCATTTCGAAGCACCATGTGATGATCGGGTGTGATAGATTCTTACGTTCACATACAACGGGTGTAAGACAGATTTACACACGCGAAACACTTAGGTTGACTTGACGAGCCTAGCATGTGTACAGACATGGCCTCGGAACACAAGAGACCGAAAGGTCGAGCATGAGTCGTATGGTAGATACGATCAACATGAAGATGTTCACTGATGTTGACTAGTCCGTCTCACGTGATGATCGAACACGGCCTAGTTGACTCGGATCATGTAATCACTTAGATGACTAGAGGGATGTCTATCTGAGTGGGAGTTCATAAGATGAACTTAATTATCCTGAACGTAGTCAAAAGATCTTCGCAAATTATGTCGTAGCTCGCGCTTCAGTTCTACTATTTAGATATGTTCCTAGAGAAAATTTAGTTGAAAGTTGATAGTAGTAATTATGCGACCTAGGTCCGTAAACTGAGGTTTGTCCTCATTGCTTCATAGAAGGCTTATGTCCTTAATGCACCGCTCAGTGTGCTGAACCTCGAACATCGTCTGTGGATGTTGCGAACATCTAACATACACATTTTGATAACTACGTGATAGTTCAGTTAAACGGCTTAGAGTTGAGGCACCGAAGACGTTTTGAAACGTCGCTAAACATATGAGATGTTTCGAGGGCTGAAATTGGGATTTTAGGCTCGTGCCCACGTCAAGAGGTATAAGACCTCCGACGATTTTTTTAGCCTGCAAACTAAGGGAGAAAAGCTCAATTGTTGAGCTTGTGCTCAGATTGTCTGAGTACAACAATCATTTGAATCAAGTGGGAGTTGATCTTCCAAATGAGATAGTGATGTTTCTCCGAAGTCATTACCACCAAGCTGCTAGAGCTTCGTGATGAACTATAATATATCAGGGACATATATGATGATCCTTGAGATATTCGCGATGTTTGACACCACAAAAGTAGAAATCAAGAAGGAGCATCAATTGTTGATGGTTGGTGAAACCACTAGTTTCAAGAAGGGCAAGGGCAAGAAGGGATACTTCATGAAACGGCAATTCAGCTGCTGCTCTAGTGAAGAAACCCAAGGTTGAACCCAAACCCGAGACTAAGTGCTTCTGTAATAAAGGGAACAGCCACTGGAGCAGAGTTACCCTAGATACTTGGTAGATGAGAAGGCTGGCAAGGTCGATAGAAGTATATTGGATATACATTGTGTTAATGTGTACTTTACTAGTACTCCTAGTAGCACCAGGGTATTAGATACCTGTTCGGTTGCTAAGTGTTAGTAACTCGAAATAAAAGCTACGGAATAAACGGAGACTAGCTAAAGGTGAGCTGGCGATATGTGTTGGAAATGCTTCCAATGTTGATATGATCAAGCATCGCACGCTCCCTCTACCATCGAGATTGGCGTTTGCGTTGAGCATAGACATGATTGGATTATGTCTATCGCAATACGGTTATTCATTTAAGGAGAATAACGGTTACTCTGTTTATTTGAATAATACCTTCAATGGTATTGCACCTAAAATGAATGGTTCATTGAATCTCGATCATAGTGATACACATGTTCATGCCAAAAGATATAAGATAGTAATGATAGTACCTACTTGTGGCACTGCCACTTAAGTCATATCGGTATAAAACGCATGAAGAGGCTCCATGTTGATGGATCTTTGGACTCACTCATTTTTGAAAGGTTTGAGACATGCGGACCATGTCTATTGATGTATATGCATGAAGAAACTCCATGCAATGGACCGTTTGGACTCACTTGATTTTGAATCACTTGAGACATGCAAATCATACCACATGGGCAAGATGACTGAAAGCCTCGTTTTCAGTAAAATGGAACTAACTTGTTGGAAGTAATACATTTTGATGTGTGCAGTCCAATGAGTGCTGAGGCGTGTAGTGGATATCGTTATGTTCTTACTTGACTGATGATTTGAGTAGATGTTGAGTATATTTACTTGATAAATCACGAGTCTGAATTATTGAAAGGTTCAAGTAACTTCAGGGTGAAGTTGAAAGATCGTCGTGACAAGAGGATAAAATATCTATGATATGATCATAGAGATGAATATCTGAATTACGAGTTTGGCACAGAATTAAGACATTGTGGAAATTGTTTCACAACTAATACAGCCTGGAACACCATAGTGTGATGGTGTGTTCGAACATCATAACTGCACCCCATTGGATATGATGCATACCATGATGTCTCTTATCGAATAACCACGATAGTTTATGGGTTAGGCATTAGAGACAACCACATTCACTTTAAATAGGGCACCACGTAATTCCGATGATGTGACACTGTATGAACTATGGTTTAGAGAAACCTAAGCTGTCATTTCTTAAAAGTTTGGGGTTGCGACGCTTATGTGAAAAAGGTTCAGGCTGATAAGCTCGAACCCAAAGCGGATAAATGCATCTTCATAGGACACCCAAAACAGTTGGGTATACCTCCTGTCTCAGATTCGAAAGCAATAAGGGATTGTTTCTAGAATCGGGTCCTTTCTCGAGGAAAAGTTTCTCTTGAAAGAATTGAGTGGGAGGATGGTGGAGACTTGATGAGGTTATTAAACCGTCTCTTCAACTAGTGTGTGGCAGGGCACAGGAAGTTGTTCCTGTGGCACCTACACCAATTGAAGTGGAAGCTGTTGATAGTGATCATGAAACTTCGGATCAAGTCACTACCAAACCTCATGGGATGACAAGGATGCGTACTACTTCAGAGTGGTACGTAATCCTGTCTTGGAAGTCATGTTGCTAGACAACAATGAACCTACAAGCCATGGAGAAGCGATGGTGGGCCCGGATTCCGATAAATGGCTCGAGGCCATAAAATCCGAGAGAGGATCCATGTATGAAAACAAAGTGTAGACTTTGGCGGAACAGCTCGATGGTTGTGAGACTGTTGAGTACAGATGGATTTAAAAGGAATGCGGACAATGATGGTAAATGTCACCATTAAGAAAGCTCGACTTGTCGTTAAGAAGTTTCCCGACAAGTTCAAGGAGTTGACTACGGTGAGACTTTCTCACTCGTAGCGATGCTAAGAGTCTGTTGGAATTATATTAGCGATTACTGCGTTATTTATGAAATCTTGCAGATAGGATGTCAAAACATTGTTTCCTCGACGATTTTTCTTGAGGAAAGGTTGTATGTGATTCAACCGGAAGGTTTTGTCAATCCCAAAAGATGCTAATAAGTATGCAAAGCTCCAGCTATCCTTCTGAGGACTGGAGTAAGCATCTCGGAGTTGGAATGTATGCTTTGATGAGATGATCAAAGATTTTGGGTGTATACAAAGTTTATGAGAAACTTGTATTTCCGAAGAAGTGAGTGGGAGCACTATAGAATTTCTGATGAGTATATGTTGTTGACATATTGTTGATCAGAAATGACGTAGAATTTCTGGAAAGCATATAGGGTTATTTGGAAAGTGTTTTCAATGGAAAGCCTGGATTAAGCTGCTTGAGCATTGAGCATCAAGATCTATAAGGATAGATCAAAACGCTTAATGGAACTTTCAAATGAGCACATACCTTGACATGATCTTGAAGGTGTTCAAGATGGATCAGTCAAAGAAGGAGTTCTTGCCTGAGTTGTAAGGTATGAAGTTAAGACTTAAAGCTCGACCATGGCAGAATAGAGAGAAAGGACGAAGGTCGTCCCCTATGCTTAAGACGTAGGCTCTATAGTATGCTATGCTGTGTACCGCACCTGAAGTGTGCCTTGCCATGAGTCAGTCAAGGGGTACAAGAGTGATCCAAGAATGGATCACAGGACAGCGGTCAAAGTTATCCTTAGTAACTAGTGGACTAAGGAATTTTCTCGATTATGGAGGTGGTAAAAGAGTTCGTCGTAAAGGGTTACGCCGATGCAAACTTTGACACTAATCCAGATTATTCTGAGTAGTAAACTGGATTCGTATAGTAGAACAGTTATTTGGAATAGCTCCAAATAGAACGTGGTAGCTGCATCTAGGAAATGACATAGAGATTTGTAAAGCATACACGGATCTGAAAGGTTCAGACCCGTTGACTATAACCTCTCTCACAAGCATAACATGATCAAACCCAGAACTCATCGAGTGTTAATCACATGGTAAATGTGAACTAGATTATTGACTCTAGTAAACTCTTTGGGTGTTAGTCACATGGGGATGTGACCTTGAGTGTTAATCACATGGCGATGTGAACTAGATTATTGACTCTAGTGCAAGTGGGAGACTGTTGGAAATATGCCCTAGAGGCAATAATAAATTGATTATTATTATATTTCCTTGTTCATGATAATCGTTTATTATCCATGCTATAATTGTATTGATAGGAAACTCAGATACATGTGTGGATACATAGACAACACCATGTCCCTAGTAAGCCTCTAGTTGACTAGCTCGTTGATTAATAGATGGTTACGGTTTCCTGACCATGGACATTGGATGTCATTGATAATGGGATCACATCATTAGGAGAATGATGTGATGGACAAGACCCAATCCTAAGCCTAGCACAAGATCATGTAGTTCATATGCTAAAGCTTTTCTAATGTCAAGTATCATTTCCTTAGACCATGAGATTGTGCAACTCCCAGATACTGTAGGAGTGCTTTGGGTGTGCCAAACATCACAACGTAACTGGGTGGCTATAACGGTACACTACAGGTATCTTCGAAAGTGTCTGTTGGGTTGGCACGAATCGAGACTGGGATTTGTCACTCCGTGTAAACGGAGAGGTATCTCTGGGCCCACTCGGTAGGACATCATCATAATGTGCACAATGTGATCAAGGAGTTAATCACGGGATGATGTGTTACGGAACGAGTAAAGAGACTTGCCGGTAACGAGATTGAACAAGGTATCGGGATACCGACGATCGAATCTCGGGCAAGTATCGTACCGCTAGACAAAGGGAATTGTATACGGGATTGATTAAGTCCTTGACATTGTGGTTCATCCGATGAGATCATCGTGGAACATGTGGGAGCCAACATGGGTATCCAGATCCCGCTGTTGGTTATTTACCGGAGAGTCATCTCGGTCATGTCTGCATGTCTCCCGAACCCGTAGGGTCTACACACTTAAGGTTCGGTGACGCTAGGGTTATAGAGATATTAGTATGCGGTAACCCGAAAGTTGTTTGGAGTCCCGGATGAGATCCCGGACACCACGAGGAGTTCCGGAATGGTCCGGAGGTAAAGAATTGTATATAGGAAGTGCTATTTCGGCCATCGGGACAAGTTTCGGGGTCACCGGTATTGTACCGGGACCACCGGAAGGGTCCCGGGGGTCCACCGGGTGGGGCCACCTGCCCCGGGGGCCACATGGGCTGTAGGGGGTGCGCCTTGGCCTACATGGGCCAAGGGCACCAGCCCCTAGAGGCCCATGCGCCAAAGGGACAAGAGGAGGGGAGAGTCCTAAAGGGGGAAGGCACCTCCGAGGTGCCTTGGGGAGGATGGACTCCTCCCCCCCTTGGCTGCACCCTTCCTTGGAGGAAGGGGAAAGGCTGCGCCCTCCCCCTCTCCCTTGGCCCTATATATAGTGGGGGGAAGGGAGGGCAACCATACCTAAGCCCTGGCGCCTCCCTCGCCCTCCCATGACACATCTCCCTCCTCCCGCAGCGCTTGGCGAAGCCCTGTTGGAATCCCGCTACTTCCACCACCACGCCATCGTGCTGCTGGATCTCCATCAACCTCTCCTTCCCCCTTGTTGGATCAAGAAGGAGGAGACGTCGCTGCTCCGTACGTGTGTTGAACGCGGAGGTGCCGTCCGTTCGGCGCTAGGATCATCGGTGATTTGGATCACGACGAGTACGACTCCATCAACCCCGTTCTCTTGAACGCTTCCGTGCGTGATCTACAAGGGTATGTAGATCCACTCCTCCCTCGTTGCTAGATGACTCCATAGATAGATCTTGGTGACACGTAGGAAAATTTTGAATTTATGCTACGTTCCCCAACAAGACACACAAGTTGATTTCTTAGTCGTGTGACGTGCCCCCTCTCCACAGATTTCCACCTCAGTCATATTGTCATAGTGCTTAGGCGAAGCCCTACGTCGGTAACTTCATCATCACCGTCAATACGCTGTCGTGCTGACGGAACTCACAGTCGGGCTCAGCTGGATCAAGAGTACGAGGGACGTCATCGAGCTGAACGTGTGCAGATCGTGAAGGTGTCGTGCGTTCGGTACTTGATCGGTTGGGTCATGAAGACATTCGACTACATCAACCGTGTTACTTAATGCTTCCGCTTTCGGTCTACGAGGGTACGTGGACATACTCTCCCCTCTCGTTGCTATGCATCTCCTAGATAGATCTTGCATGATCGTAGGAATTTTTTTGAATACTGTGTTCCCCAACAAAGAATAGAGAACACACTACTCCTAATGTCGCGGTGCATGAGATGGGAAGAGCTCCAGTAGGTGAACGTTGGAACAATGGAATAACCTGAACATTGTGTGTGTTGATTTTGCATGTGGTGAAGAGGAGGATAAACTGATCTGGACGCTCTCTCCTTCAGGGGAGTTCAATGTCAGTTCTTCTATTTTGCGATGTAGAATGTGAAGAGAGTGCCCAAGATCACTCCCATACCCAACTTGAATCCGGCCCAAACGTCCGGACTAACCGGCAGTCCCCATATTTTGTCTATAGCTGGGGCGGATATATGGAGGCATTGGACGCGCTCTGCATCGCCGCCACGTCAGACCGGTCCAGTCTAGCCCACGCTGCGCCACCACCGTCCTCACGAAAAACTCATTCGCTCGGACAAACCCTAGTCACTTTCAGTCCTCTCGCCATCTTTGCTCCCCTCTCGTCTCCTCCACTTCCTCTCTCCCAATCCATCTGCCCCTCCATCATGGCCAAGTCCGGCCATGACTCCGGCAGCGAGGAGGACGCCAGCTCCGGCAGCGATGCATCGCACGAGGAGCTCGCGGTTCCGCGTCGCCATCCAGCACTCGTGGTTGGACACCGGTGGGAGCTCGAGCTCCGTGGCGTCCGCTACCAGCTCCTCCGGGCCCCTCAACCACAATGTGGCCCGCGCTCGCTCGTCCCGCTCTGTGCTGCTCCAGATCCGGAGCAGGGCAAACGTCTCCCCTTCCCCTCCGGCGCTAGCACCGCTCGGGCAGCATTCGGTGCTCGTGCCCGTGGCTCCCCTGCGGGTGCGCCGGAGACGGAGGCCAAGGCTGCCCGATGCGATCTGCGGCGGAACCCGCCTCTTCTCACCAGCACTCCCACTTTGTCCCCCTCGACTCGGAGGAGGCGCTCCTCTGCGAGGTCATGCGCCGATCGCTGACCACAGCGGAGTTGGACACCAGGTCCCTACAGCGCAAAAACACGACGACACTCCTGCTTGGGCTCAAAGCATCTGAGCGCCTCGCGAGGGAGAAGAAGCTCTCCACCGCCAAGGTGGCTCGTCACGCGAGCGAGCAGGCCCGCGCCATTAGCCGCTTGTCCGGCTACTTCTCCTTGGCATCGAAGAGCAGCACCACCAACACAACAAAGACGACGACGATCCTCCTGCCACGAGTGCATAAACGGAGTAGATGGACTACCGCGGAGGTGCCACAAGGGCAAGGGCCCGGTCAAGAAGTGGTGATCACGCCCTCTCCACATCGTTTATGTTTATTTTGTTTGTAATTTAATCCGGTGAACAATGTGTTTTGGGTCCGATTATGTCTGTCCGATGAACTGTGTAGTTTTATCTCGATGGATGTTGATCTACGTTGTTTTGTTTACGTTGTTGCATGCATTGTATGGATTTCGTGCGGGCATATGGGAACTACGGTTGTGGACAACGAGAAATGGGATTGTCCGGTCACTGCCAGCGGGCGTGTCATCCGGACGCGTCCGCGGACATATAGGGACTCATATTAGGCAACTCCGCCGATGTATAGGGACTCATATTAGGCAACTATGGTTGTAGATGCTCTTATAGATTCATGCGGTGTGTTAAGATCTCCCTTAGAATCAAAACTTCCCCCTGGTGTGTTAAGACCCACCTGTCTTGTTTATGGATGCGGTGAAAGCATCAATCATCTTTGCCCTTTGGCCAGGTATGTTAGGAATGCAAGGCAGTGATCAGCACTTAAAAACCTGCAGCTCGTGCTCTTTGGGCAATATGGAGAGTCAGGAACTTAGCTTGCTTCCAGCCCCAATGGCCTAGCAACCTGGGTGCTGTTGTTTTTCGGATTTGCCGCCGTATTGAACATTGGAGTGTTTTGTAGGGGAGGGAGCACGCAAGACTCCGCTACACGAAAATGGTGGAACACATCACTGCTGAAATCTTCAATGTTGGGAGATTCCAAGATTGTGCTAAAACCTGTAGCTTTCTCTTCCTGTTGTTGTCGTCCGTGGTTTTTCAGTCCTGTAATGTTACATGGAATGTTTCCTTTTCTCCTCACCCTCCTCCCACCTGGTTGTCTATCCTTTTTCTTCTTATGGTGGTCTTTTGCTGCGTGAGGTAGTTAAATTGATGTGATTGGATGTAAAAACCTGGTTTCTCTTATGGAAATCGGGGGCAATCCTTTTACTAAAAAAACACGTCATGATCATGATCATGACATATCCAAGAGAACTACTTGATCACCATGTTCCCAAGTCAGTAGATGACATTGACTGCAAATGCCTGAACATCACACCTGCATCTTTACATTGTAGCATGGTTTGATAAAAGGAAAGGAACACGGTTTACATTGTAGCAATGCAAATCAACCTACAACTTCATAAAGGCATTGATATTCTTTTGGGACCACACAAATCTGAAAGGAAAATTTGGTTCTGGACAGTGGACACTGCACTTGGTTGGAATTGTTGCCGCATCTGACTAACTGGGCCAACCTGCCTGTTGTCTGTCCCACTTCTCTTCTCTCTTCTAGTTGTTCCCTCATCTCTTTTTGAGGGGATGTAAGACATTTCACACCCCTTTTTCCCTCCTAAAAATGACGATTTTGATAATTCAGTCAACGTGTTGTGCAATGCGCATCTTATCCATCAGCAAACGATAGATCGTTGTTATTAAGGTGTCCCATCTTGGACGCTTGGGTGACAAGTGTAGGATCGAAAGTATGTCTAGAGGGGGGGTGATTAGACTACTTGACCAAATAAAAACTTAACCTTTTCCCAATTTTAGTTCTTGGCAGATTTTAGCTATTGTAGGACAAGTCAAGCAATCATCACACAATTCAAGCAAGCATGCAAAGAGTATATTGGCAGCGGAAAGTAAAGCATGCAACTTGCAAGAATGTAAAGGGAAGGGTTTGGAGAATTCAAACGCAATTGGAGACACGGATGTTTTTCCCGTGGTTCAGATAGGTGGTGCTATCCTACATCCACGTTGATGGAGACTTCAACCCACGAAGGGTAACGGTTGCGCGAGTCCACGGAGGGCTCCACCCACGAAGGATAATGGTTGCGCGAGTTCATGGAGGGCTCCACCCACGAAGGGTCCATGAAGAAGCAACCACCCACGAAGGGTCCACGAAGAAGCAACCTTGTCTATCCCACCATGGCCATCGCCCACGAAGGACTTGCCTCACTACCGGTAGATCTTCACGAAGTAGGCGATCTCCTTGCCCTTACAAACTCCTTGGTTCAACTCCACAATCTTGTCGGAGGCTCCCAAGTGACACCTAGCCAATCTAGGAGACACCACTCTCCAAGAAGTAACAAATGGTGTGTTGATGATGAACTCCTTGCTCTTGTGCTTCAAATGATAGTCTCCCCAACACTCAACTCTCTCATAGGATTTGGATTTTGTGGAAAGAAGATTTGAGTGGAAAGCAACTTGGGGAAGGCTAGAGATCAAGATTCATATGGTAGGAATGGAATATCTTGGTCTCAACACATGAGTAGGTGGTTCTCTCTCAGAACATATGAGTTGGAATTGTGTATGTGTTCTGATGGCTCTCTCCACGAATGAAGAGGAGGTGGAGGGGCATATATAGCCTCCACACAAAATCCAACCGTTACACACAGTTTTCCAATCTCAGTGGGACCGAATCAACAAACTCGGTCGGACCGAAAAGGTAAACCTAGTGACCGTTAGAGATTTTCGGTGGGACTGACATGCAACTCGGTAGGACCGATATGGTTAGGGTTTGGGCATAACGTAATCTCGGTGAGACCGATTACACAAACTCGGTGAGACCGATTTTGGTAATTAGCTAACCAGAGAGTTGGTCAGGCAAACTCGGTGGGACCGATTTGCTCTTTCGGTGAGACTGAAAAGTTACAAAAAGGAAACACTGAATTTACATTGCAATCTCGGTGGGACCGATTCGCTCTTCCGGTGAGACCGAAAAGTTACGAAAGGGAAATAGAGAGTTTGCAATCCCATCTCGGTGAGACCGAGATCCCTACCGGTAGAACCGAATTGCTAGGGTTTGGCAGTGGCTTATGACAAGTGAAACTCGGTGGCGCCGGATAGAAAGAATCGGTAGGACCGAGTTTGGCTTAGGGTTTAGGTCATATGTGGATATGGGAAAGTAGTTCAGGGTTTTGGAGCATATCACTAAGCACATGAAACAAGAGGCTCATTAAGCAACACCTCATCCCTCCTTGATAGTATTGGCTTTTCCTAAAGACTCAATGTGATCTTGGATCACTAAAATATAAAATGAAGAGTCTTGAGCTTTTGAGCTTGAGCCAATCCTTTGTACTTAGCATTTTGAGGGTTCCACTTTCACCATCCATGCCATGCCAATCATTGAGCTTTCCTAAAATAATCATCTTGGAATAGAATTAGCTCAATGAGCTATATGTTGTTATGAATTACCAAAACCACCTAGGGATAGTTGCACTTTCAATCTCCCCCTTTTTGGTAATTGATGACAACATATAGATCAAAGCTTCAACAAATGATAATAAGCATGAAATATATCGTCGCTTTGAGAAGTATGTGATAAGTAAGAGCTCCCCCTAAATTTGTGCATATTTAAAATTTGCTTTGGACTGCAAATGCACAAGGAGTTAGAGTCATGGGTTACTCTTCCATGTCACATACATCTTGGTGGAGTGCTTAAAATGATAAGAATGAAATACATGCACTCATCACCAAGAAAAGTGAATGATCACATAAGATAGATAAGATAATAGCATTCACCAAGCATTAAGTGTAGCTTACGATCAAACACATGATCATCAATGTCTCACGAGCAATGACATAGTATCTCACACAAAAGCAAACAAAGTTCGAAAAAAACACCAAATAAAACAAGAGAGAATAAAAGCAACACTCTCTCTCGAAGCCTATGATCTATACATTTTCTCCCCCTTTGGCAACAAGTTACCAAAAAGTTCCTAGAAAATGCATAGTGCTAAGTCGACACTCAGGCTTGATCATCAGGTGGTGGTGGAGTGCGGAGCACTGAGGCTGAAGTGGACGCTGGAGCTGGTGGAACTGAGGCTGTAGTTGGTGCAGACGTGGTGGCTCTGGGGTCAGCAACTGGCACTGCATGTGATCTCTGAGCTCTTGGCACTCTGGCAAAGGCATCAGTTGTAGTCTTGCCTCTCCTCTCCTGCATGTCATCCTGGAGCTGCTCCACTGCAGTCTGAATCTCTGTCACTTTGACATCCAAGTCATAGAACTTTTGTTCCATGATCCTCTCTAAGCTTGCCTGGTTCTGAGTTAGGGTGGCTAGTCCTTGCTCAATCCGCAGGGTGGATGCAATCAAGTAACCAAGCTGCTCTTGTTTGGTTTTCAGGAAATATTCACATGCCTCCTCTTGAGTAGGCATCTTGGCAGCTTTCTCCTTCCTTGCCTTCTCCTTCTTTGCTTGTGCTTGTGCAGATGATGGTTAATTCTCATTCATGACAACTTGATTGTCCTCAAAGTCTGGATGGATGGGCAGGTGTTCCTTGTCCAATAAGTATATGCCCGTGCCCATCTTAGAGTTGATGAGCTCCTGAATCTGTGGGGCATATCCACAGCTCCTCTTCTGGTCTGCTGCTGTCCTCTTGATTGTTTCAATCATAAGGCTCATGACTTTGAATTTCTGTGGCACGTCAAAGATATGAAGCAAGTTGATCGCGTGGCCCCTGATCATCTTATGATCTCCAGACTTGGGCAATAGGGTGTGCCTAAGAATCCAGTTGATGGTTGGCAGCCCTGACAGAAGATAGTGTATTGAGCCAAACTTGAACGTATCAAGTGCTTCATTTGGAATCTCCTTGTACATGTTTGACATTGAGTTGTGGTCCATCTTCTTCTTGGCATAAATGTCCAAGTCATCGTCATGCTCTTCTGGGGCATTAATCAGCTGAGCCCATTTAGCAACTGTAGACTGGTACCTCGTACCATCTGTCATCCATACAATCCTGCCATCTGGATAGAAATGGGCTGTGGAGTAGAACTGCATGATGAGTTCCTCGTTCCACTTTGTGAGCTTCTGCCCAACAAAGTCCTCTACTCCACATGCCTTGAAGCTGTCCTGCACTCCAGGGTAGTACTCTTTGTTGTCCTTGATGTATTGCCAATCAACCCATCTCATATCACAGACAATTGGCTTCTTGTCTAGCAGCACTGTCTCATAAAAGTCTTGCTGCTCTTGGTGTGAAACCTGTAGTCAACTGCAGTCCTTCTCCTTGAAGCATACGGGTCTGCTTCTCTCCACTTCTGGAGCCCTAAATCTCTCCTGAGTTTCATATCCTCAGCCACAGGATGAGCATCATTGTGGTCTGGGATCTTGGGCTTGAGCTTTCTCACAACATGCTCTTCATCATCTTCTTCAGCAGCTTCAGGCACTGGGGCCTTGTTCTTTTCAGTTGCAGGTATGCTCCTCGTATTTCTCTTTGGAGTTGTCTTGACCTTTGATGCAGCCTTGGGTGCTTCCTTGGGCTTAGATGCAGTAGCCCCTGATTTGATAGCATCACCCATTAGCTTGGGTGCCTTAGGTGCTGGTGCAGCAACCTCTTCTTCTTCCTCTTCTTCCATGATGGAAGCCTTTCCAAGCACTCTGGCTACGGTCTTCTTGACCCTTTCCTTCCTTTTCTTTCCTTCAGCAGCAACTGGCTCTATGGTTGCAGGCTTTTCAGGAATCTGAGTTGAGCCTCTGGCCTTTGGCATAGGATGCCTACCTGCTGGCCTTTTGATTTTTAAGCCTGTCTTTGTGCCTTGAGCTGAGCCATGTTCCTTCTTGAGCACAACTCTCTTTGATGTGGCTTCCTCTTCCTCTGCCACATAATCTTCATCCTCAGAATCTGAAGTTCTCTTCTTCCTCTGTCTGGTGGCAGCTTTTGGCAAATTGCTTGGGGTACTTTTGCTGCCATCATCTGAAGAGCTGGAGGGACTAGTGCCCTCACTCATGAGCACCTGCTCTTCTGATCTGTTCTGGCTGTCACTTTGGTCTAACATGATGAACAAGCTGACTGCTGACCCTGTGAATAGTTTATAGATGAGGTAGAGTGGATGAGCATCACAAAATGCAGAGATTTTTGCAAAAGAATAATTCAAAAACTTAGTTTTAGTTTCCCACTGAAAGCATCTCGGATCTACCGATTTCTAAACTCGGTGATACCGAAGCAGTTTTGGCACCTAAACTAGTGAACTCGGTCAGACCGAGTCACAATTCGGTGGCACCGAGACTGCTAGGGTTTCACAGAGTTCCAAAATCGGTCACACCGATAAGTAATTCTCGGTCACACCGAGTCTCACTTGTGCAATGGCATAAGCCAAATCGGTGGGACCGAGTTTTTCAACTCGGTGGGTCTGAGATGGTTTCGGCGGAAACCTAACCCTAAAATTTTCGAATTAAACCTAATCTACGAGTTCATTGACTGGATAGAAGTTTAACAAATGTGGCAAGAATCATGATGATCACAATGTGCTAAGAATCGGATTGGGGAATAGCACAAAGATCGAGTCCATACCCTAGTTCGGCGGAGACTCACTACGGCGGCAATGGCGGGGTTGAATTTCCGTTGATGGTGATGGAGACCAGCGACTGGAGGCGGCTGGCGGCGAGGAGACGATCCGGAGACCAAGTTGGCAGATCAGGCTATCGCGCGGGCGAAGGGGTTCGGAGAAATTTCCAAATTTTTGCCCGTGACTATATATAGCCCGACCCTGTCGGTGTGACTGAGTGGAACAACTCGGTGGCACCGAGATGCAAAACTGTATACAGTTGTTGCAACTCGGTGTGACCGAATGGTTCAAATCGGTTGCACCGAGATCGAAAACCTAGATCAACTAGGACCGAAGGTAGGGTATCGGTCAGACCGAGAATCATAAAGAGGTTTTGGAAGTTTAAGTCTATGACGAATCGGGGACTCCGAGCGCTCCTCACACAGAGTGGTTCGAATCTGACTTGATCAAATTTTGTGATGTAGCATGAATAGAGTTTGAGACGAGAAAAACATAGATAGCTAGAGGAGGTTCTTAGGCATTCTTGTCCATCCACTTGGCAAAAGGAAATAAAACCAAACAATCAAAACAACAAGTGGATGTCCTCGAATGAGTAAAATATGCAACCAGCATGCTCACACAATAAGATGGCAAATGAAATATGTGACAAGGCATGCACAACCAATTCTAGCATCTATCAAGCAATTTGCGATGACAAGGTCATCTATATATGAGTATATTGACTTAGGAGTCAAGTGAGAACACTTGATCATAGGTCATACTCATCGTTTAAGCTCAAGTGGGCTTACCACTTTTACATAAAGCATTGTTGTGTTCACATCTTTAGAGTTGCTTTAGCTCAAGTCTTAGAGTAAAGCTCCCCCTAGATGTGATATCCCCCCTTAGAGGGATGAACTAACCTCGGGTTTTGTCGATGATGACTTCATGTAGATGTTGAAGATGTGGATGCTCAATGTTGATGTAGATCACTTGGAGCTATCCATTTGAGTGAATTGCACTTTCAATACCTACATGGGTTAGTCCCACAAGGAACAAACAAGGATATCCATAGACATAGAGTGATGCACACACAAGATGATGTCCATGAAAACTTTTAGGTTGCCTTGTCCCTTGTCTTACCAACAAGAGGGTTTGTGACTCCTTGAACTAGTGCAAGATGTGGAAGTTGATTGCACTTGTTCTTGCCAAAATGATAAGAGTGAAGTATGTTGGCGGAGTCACCCTCAAGAACTCTCTAGTTCTTCTTCTTTTGGATCCACACCATCTTGATGGGAATCCTTGGAGTTGTAGTCGTACTTGATGAAGTGGAACTTGAAGTAGTCTTGGGAATCCACTTGACTAAGGTCTTAGGAGCTTCTTCAAATGCATCAATTTCCTCTTGAAGCTTGTCCTTGCCTTTTTGCTTGTAGTCTTGTGGTGGAAGATCATCTTGAGCTTGTGTCCCCTTGAAAGAAGTATCATACTTCTCTTGTTGAGGAACAAACTTTGTCTTGGGGTATTGATATTCTTCCCACTCAACTCCATTGGCATTGAACTTTCGTTCAAAACCAACACCTTGATTCTTCCAGTGCATTCCTTGCTTGCGCACAATTTCCTCGAATTGCTTACTCCCGGCAAGGCTTTTGTACACTCCTTTCTCTATAATTCCCTTCAATAAGCTATTTTCTTGCTCAAGTGTAACTTGGCTAAGAGAATCATTAGTGGAATCAAGAGAACTACTAGAAGCAACAATATTGGATTTAGCATGATCATTGTTACTGCTAGAGGAAGAATCTTTCTTGTTCTTGTTACTAGACTTGACTTGAGGCATGTAAGTGGATAAGAGTAAACGCTTGGCAATGTAAGAAGAACTTTTCTTGCGGAGATCATCATTGATTGCTTTTAAGAACTCATGCTCTTGCTCAAGATTGAGCTTTTCAAAGCGTAATTTCTCATGAGCTCTTAAAAGTTCTCAATGATCTTCGAAGATAGTTTCATGAGCTAACTTAAGAGTGTTTAGTTCTTTAGTTAGAGCCTCAATCTTCTCCTTATCATTGGCATTCGTTTTATCTTGATTAGCATGATTAATTGACGTTCCATCATAGTATTCATCACTAGAGTTGTCAACAAGCAAATCATCACCTAACAAGTCATCTTCATCACTATTGAAATCAACATACTCGGGGTGTGTTACCTTAGGACCTTTGGCCATGAAGCATCTTCCAATTCCTTCATTTGGTGAGTCAAATATGTCGTAGGAGTTGGTTGACACAAGTGCTAGACCGGCAACACCTTCATCTTGAGTATCTTCGAAGTCGGAGTGATAACTTCTCTCGGAGTGGCTGTCGGAGTCGGAGCCGGATGCCCATTCACCAACATGAGCTTGATGTCTTCGTTTTGTGTAGCTCCTTGATGATTTTTCCTTCCTTTCCGAATCCTTACTTCTCCGTGAGTATCTTCGTTCATAACGATCATCTCTACTCCTTCTCTCTCTTGGTGGTGATTCTTTGCTTCTTCTTTTTGGAGAATCTTCTCTTCTCCTGTAGGGAGCCGTACACTCATTGGAATAGTGTCCGGGTCTTCCACAACTGTAGCAGTTTCGCTCTCGACTAGAAGATCTTTTGTCATTGTAGGACCTTGACTTGAAGCTTCTATCTTTGCTTCTACTCTTGTAGAACTTGTTGAAGTTCTTCACCATTAAGCTCAATTCTTCATTGAAGTTTTGTTTCTCACTTGATGATGTAGGGGCTTCACATGAGGCTTTGTAGGCACCACTTGATTTGTTGTGAAGTTCCTCTTTATCCTTACGTGACATCTCATGAGCAACAATTCTTCCAATCACCTCCGTTGGCTTGAGATCTTTGTAATTGGGCATCATTTGGATCAATGTGCATACGGTATCATATTTTCCATCCAAGGCTCTTAGAATCTTCTTGATGATGAATCTATCGGTCATCTCTTCACTTCCTAAGCCGGCAATCTCATTTGTGATGAGAGCAAGCCTAGAGTACATTTCAGCGACACCTTCACCATCCTTCATTTTGAACTTGTCAAGTTGACTTTGAAGCACATCCAACTTGGATTCCTTGACGGAGTCGGTACCTTCGTGCATATCAATCAAAGTGTCCCAAATTTCCTTTGCATTCTCAAGACGGCTGATTTTGTTGAATTCTTCGGGGCACAATCCGTTGAAGAGAATATCACAAGCTTGAGCATTGTATTGCAACATCTTCAACTCATCCGCGGTAGCTTCACGGTTTGGTTCTTTCCCATCAAAGAAGTCACCTTGCAAACCAACACACACAATAGCCCAAACAGCGGGGTTATGTCCAAGAATATGCATTTTCATTTTATGCTTCCAACTAGCAAAATTAGTACCATCAAAGTAAGGACCTCTACGGTGATAATTTCCCTCGCTAGACGCCATACTCTCCTAGGTTGTGAAACCAAGGCTATGACCACCAAAAGCTATGGAGATCAAAGCAAATGGAGACCAAAGCTCTGATACCACTTGTAGGATCGAAAGTATGTCTAGAGGGGGGGTGATTAGACCACTTGACCAAATAAAAACTTAACCTTTTCCCAATTTTAGTTCTTGGCAGATTTTAGCTATTGTAGGACAAGTCAAGCAATCATCACACAATTCAAGCAAGCATGCAAAGAGTATATTGGCAGCGGAAAGTAAAGCATGCAACTTGCAAGAATGTAAAGGGAAGGGTTTGGAGAATTCAAACGCAATTGGAGACACGGATGTTTTTCCCGTGGTTCAGATAGGTGGTGCTATCCTACATCCACGTTGATGGAGACTTCAACCCACGAAGGGTAACGGTTGCGCGAGTCCACGGAGGGCTCCACCCATGAAGGGTAATGGTTGCGCGAGTCCACGGAGGGCTCCACCCATGAAGGGTCCACGAAGAAGCAACCACCCATGAAGGGTCCACGAAGAAGCAACCTTGTCTATCCCACCATGGCCATCGCCCACGAAGGACTTGCCTCACTAGCGGTAGATCTTCATGAAGTAGGTGATCTCCTTGCCCTTACAAACTCCTTGGTTCAACTCCACAATCTTGTCGGAGGCTCCCAAGTGACACCTAGCCAATCTAGGAGACACCACTCTCCAAGAAGTAACAAATGGTGTGTTGATGATGAACTCCTTGCTCTTGTGCTTCAAATGATAGTCTCCCCAACACTCAACTCTCTCATAGGATTTGGATTTTGTGGAAAGAAGATTTGAGTGGAAAGCAACTTGGGGAAGGCTAGAGATCAAGATTCATATGGTAGGAATGGAATATCTTGGTCTCAACACATGAGTAGGTGGTTCTCTCTCAGAACATATGAGTTGGAATTGTGTATCTGTTCTGATGGCTCTCTCCACGAATGAAGAGGAGGTGGAGGGGTATATATAGCCTCCACACAAAATCCTGTAGGGGAACGTAGCAGAAATTCAAAAATTTCCTACGTGTCACCAAGATCTATCTATGGAGAAACTAGCAACGAGGGAAGGAGAGTGCATCTACATACCCTTGTAGATCGCTAAGCGGAAGCGTTCAAGAGAACGGGGTTGAAGGAGTCGTACTCGTCGTGATTCAAATCACCGAAGATCCTAGTGCCGAACGGACGACACCTCCGCGTTCAACACACGTACAGCCCGGTGACGTCTCCCACGCCTTGATCCAGCAAGGAGAGAGGGAGAGGTTGAGGAAGACTCCATCCAACAGCAGCACAATGGCGTGGTGGTGATGGAGGAGCGTGACAATCCAGCAGGGCTTCGCCAAGCACCACGGGAGAGGAGGAGGAAGAAGAAGAGACGCAGGGCTGCACCAACGAGAGATCGAATTGCGTGTTATGGGCAGCCCTATGCCTCACTATTTGTAGGGGAGAGGGAGGAGGGTGCGCCCCCCTCTAGGGTTCCCACCCCTAGGGGGGGCGGCAGCCCTAGATGGCAAAGGGGGTGGCGGCCAAGAGGGGAGAGGAGAGGGAGGCGCACCAATATGGGCCCTAAGGCCCATATCCCCTTAGGGTTTGCCCCCTTTCCACCTCTTAGGCGCCATGGGCCCTTGTGGGAGGCGCACCAGCCCACTAAGGGGCTGGTCCCTCACCACTCTTGGCCCATGCAAGCCTCCGGGGTTGGTGGCCCCACTTGGTGGACCCCCGGGACCCTCCCGGTGGTCCCGGTACGTTACCGATAAACCCCGAAACTCTTCCGGTGACCAAAACAGGACTTCCCATATATAAATCTTTACCTCCGGACCATTCCGGAACTCCTCGTGACGTTCGGGATCTCATCCGGGACTCCGAATAACATTCTGTAACCACATACAAACTTCCTTTATAACCCTAGCGTCATCGAACCTTAAGTGTGTAGACCCTACGGGTTCGGGAGACATGCAGACATGACCGAGACGTTCTCCGGTCAATAACCAACAGCGGGATCTGGATACCCATGTTGGCTCCCACATTTTCCACGATGATCTCATCGGATGAACCACGATGTCAAGGACTTGATCAATCCTGTATGCAATTCCCTTTGTCTAGCGGTATTGTACTTGCCCGAGATTCGATCGTCGGTATCCCGATACCTTGTTCAATCTCGTTACCGGCAAGTCTCTTTACTCGTTCCGTAACACATCATCCTGTGATCAACTCCTTGATCACATTGTGCACATTATGATGATGTCCTACCGAGTGGGCCCAGAGATACCTCTCCGTTTACACGGAGTGACAAATCCCCGTCTTGATTCGTGCCAACCCAACAGACACTTTCGGAGATACCTGTAATGCACCTTTATAGCCACCCAGTTACGTTGTGACGTTTGATACACCCAAAGCATTCCTACGGTATCCGGGAGTTGCACAATCTCATGGTCTAAGGAAAAGATACTTGACATTAGAAAAGCTTTAGCATACGAACTACACGATCTTTGTGCTAGGCTTAGGATTGGGTCTTGTCCATCACATCATTCTCCTAATGATGTGATCCCGTTATCAATTACATCCAATGTCCATGGTTAGGAAACCGTAACCATCTATTGATCAACGAGCTAGTCAACTAGAGGCTTACTAGGGACATGGTGTTGTCTATGTATCCACACATGTATCTGAGTTTCCTATCAATACAATTATAGCATGGATAATAAACGATTATCATGAACAAGGAAATATAATAATAACTTATTTATTATTGCCTCTAGGGCATATTTCCAACAGTCTCCCACTTGCACTAGAGTCAATAATCCAGTTCACATCGATATGTGATTAACACTCAAGGTCACATCCCCATGTGACTAACACCCAAGAGTTCTGGGTTTGATCATGTTATGCTTGTGAGAGAGGTTATAGTCAGCGGGTCTGAACCTTTCAGATCCGTGTGTGCTTTACAAATCTCTATGTCATCTCCTAGATGCAGTTACCACGCTCTATTTGGAGCTATTCCAAATAACTGTTCTACTTGGAGCTATTCTAAATTGTTGCTCCATTATACGTATCCGGTATCTCTACTCAGAGCTATCCGGATAGGTGTCAAGCTTGCATCGACGTAACCCTTTACGACGAACTCTTTTACCACCTCCATAATCGAGAAAATTCCTTAGTCCACTAGTTACTAAGGATAACTTTGACCGCTGTCCTGTGATCCATTCTTGGATCACTCTTGTACCCCTTGACTGACTCATGGCAAGGCACACTTCAGGTGCGGTACTCAGCATGGCATACTATAGAGCCTATGTCTTAAGCATAGGGGACGACCTTCGTCCTTTCTCTCTATTCTGCCGTGGTCGAGCTTTAAGTCTTAACCTCATACCTTACAACTCAGGCAAGAACTCCTTCTTTGACTGATCCATCTTGAACACCTTCAAGATCATGTCAAGGTATGTGCTCATTTGAAAGTATTATTAAGCATTTTGATCTATCCTTATAGATCTTGATGCTCAATGTTCAAGTAGCTTAATCCAGGTTTTCTATTGAAAAACACCTTTCAAATAACCCTATATGCTTTCTAGAAAATCTACGTCATCTCTGATCTATGATATGTCGACAACATATATTCATCAGAAATTTTATAGTGCTCCCACTCACTTCTTTGGAAATACAAGTTTCCCATGAACTTTGTATAAACCCAAAATCTTTGATCATCTCATCAAAGCGCACATTCCAACTCCGAGATGCTTACTCCAGTCCATGGAAGGATCACTGGAGCTAGCATACCTTTTAGCATCCTTAGGATCGACAAAACCTTTCTGATTGTATCACATACAACCTTTCCTTACGAAAACTGGTAAGGAAACTCGTTTTGTCATCCATCTGCCAGATTTCATAAATGCAGCTAATGCTAACATGAATCCGACGGACTTAAGCATCGCTACGGATGAGAAAATCTCATCGTAGTCAACTCCTTGAACTTGTGAAAAACTCTTTGCCACAAGTCGAGCTTCATAGACAGTGACATTACCATCCATGTCCGTCTTCTTCTTAAAAGATCCATTTATCTTAATGGCTTGCCGATCATTGAGCAAGTCCGCCAAAGTCCATGCTTTGTTCTGATACAAGGATCCTATCTCGGATTTCATGGTTTCTTAACCATTTGTCAGAATTTGGGCCCACCATCGCTTCTCCATAGCTCGTAGGTTCATTGTTGTCTAGCAACATGACCTTCAAGACAGGATTACTGTACCACTCTGAAGTAGTATGTATCCTTGTCACCCTACGAGGTACGGCAGTGACTTGATCCAAAACTTCATGATCACTATCATAAGCTTCTACTTCAATTGGTGTAGGTACCACAGGAACAACTTCCTGTGCCCTGCTACACACTAGTTGAAGTGATGGTTCAATAACCTCATCAAGTCTCCACCATCCTCCCACTCAATTTTTCGAGACAAACCTTTCTTCGAGAAAGGACCGGATTCAAGAAACAATCCCTATTGCTTTCGGATCTGAATTAGGAGGTATACCCAACTGTTTTGGGTGTCCTATGAAGATGCATTTTATCCGCTTTGGGTTCGAGCTTATCAACCTGAAACTTTTTCACATAAGCGTCGCAGCCCCAAACCTTTAAGAAATGACAGCATAGATTTCTCTAAACCGGTGTCATCTCAACGGAATTACGTGGTACCCTATTAAAGTGAGTGCGATTGTCTCTAATGCCTAACCCATGAACGATAGTGGTAATTCGATAAGAGACATCATGGTACCCACCATATCCAATAGGGTGCAACTATGATGTTCGGACACACCATCACACTATGGTGTTCCAGGCGGTATTAATTGTAAAACAATTTCCACAATGTCTTAATTGCGTGCCAAAACTCGTAACTCAGATATTCATCTCTATGATCATATCATAGACATTTTATCCTCTTGTCACAATGATCTTCTACTTCACTCTGAAATTACTTGAACCATTCAATAATTCAGACTTGTGTTTCATCAAGAAAATATTCTCAACATCTACTCGAATCATCTGTGAAGTAAGAACATAACGATATTCACTGCATGCCTCGGCACTCATTGGACTGCACACATCAAAATGTGTTACTTCCAACGAGTTGCTATCTTGTTCCGTCTTACTAAAACGAGGCTTTCAGTCATCTTGCCCATGTGGTATGATTTGCATGTCTCAAGTGATTCAAAATCAAGTGAGTTCAAACGGTCCATTTGCATGGAGTTTCTTCATGCATATATACCAATAGACATGGTTCGCATGTCTCAAACTTTTCAAAAATGAGTGAGTCCAAAGATCCATCAATATGGAGCTTCTTCATGCATTTTATACCGATATGACTTACGTGGCAGTGCCACAAGTAGGTGGTACTATCATTACTATCTTTTGGCATGAACATGTGTATCACTACGATCGAGATTTCAATGAACCATTCATTTTAGGTGCAAGACCATTGAAGGTATTATTCAAATAAATACAGTAACCATTATTCTCTTTAAATGAATAACCGTATTGCGATAGTCATAATCCAATCATGTCTATGCTCAACGCAAACACCAAATAACAATTATTCAGGTTTTAACACCAATCTCGATGGTAGAGGGAGTGTGCGATGCTTGATCATATCAATATTGGAAACATTTCCAACACATATCGTCAGCTCACCTTTAGCTAGTCTCCGTTTATTCCGTAGCTTTTATTTCGAGTTACTGAACCGGTATCTAATACCCTGGTGCTACTAGGAGTACTAGTAAAGTACACATCAACACAATGTATATCCAATATACTTCTATCGACCTTGCCAGCCTTCTCATCTACCAAGTATCTAGGGTAATTCTGCTCCAGTGGTTGTTCCCTTTATTACAGAAGCACTTAGTCTCGGGTTTGGGTTCAACCTTGGGTTTCTTCACTAGAGCAGCAGCTGATTTGCCGTTTCATGAAGTATCCCTTTGTTCCCTTGCCCTTCTTGAAACTAGTGGTTTCACCAACCATCAACAATTGATGCTCCTTCTTGATTTCTACTTTCGCAGTGTCAAACATCACGAATATTTCAAGGATCATCATATCTATCCCTGATATGTTATAGTTCATCACGAAGCTCTAGCAGCTTGGTGGCAATGACTTTGGGGAAACATCATTATCTCATCTGGAAGATCAACTCCCACTCGATTCAAGTGATTGTTGCACTCAGACAATCTGAGCACAAGCTCAACGATTGAGCTTTTCTCCCTTAGTTTGCAGGCTAAGAAAATCGTCGGAGGTCTCATACCTCTTGACGTGGGCATGAGCCTGAAATCCCAATTTCAGCCCTTGAAACATCTCATATGTTCCGCGATGTTTCGAAAACGTCTTTAGTGCCTCAACTCTAAACCGTTTAACTGAACTATCACGTAGTTATCAAAACGTGTATGTCCGATGTTCGCAACATCCATAAACGACGTTTGGGGTTCGGCACACTGAGCAGTGCATTAAGGACATAAGCTTTCTACTGTCCGCATAATTGCTACTTTCAACTTTCAACTATATTTTCTCTAGGAACATATCTAAACAGTGGAACTAAAGCGCGAGCTCACGACATAATTTGCAAAAGGTCTTTTTGACTATGTTCAGGATAATTAAGTTCATCTTATGAACTCCCACTCAGATAGACATCCCTCTGGTCATCTAAGTGATTACATGATCCGAGTCAACTAGGCCGTGTCCGATCATCACATGAGACGGACTAGTCATCATCGGTGAACATCTTCATGTTGATCGTATCTGCTATACGACTCATGCTCGACCTTTCGGTCTCCGTGTTCCGAGGCCATGTCTGTACATGCTAGGCTCGTCAAGTTAACCCTAAGTGTTTTCGCTGTGTAAAACTGTCTTACACCCGTTGTATGTGAACGTAAGAATCCATCACACCCGATCATCACGTGGTGCTTAGAAGCGACGAACTGTAGCAACGGTGCACAGTTAGGGGAGAACACTTCTTGAAATTTTGTAAGGGATCATCTTATTTACTACCGTCGTCCTAAGTAAACAAGATGCATAATCATAATAAACATCACATGCAATTATATAGTTGTGACATGATATGGCCAATATCATATAGCTCCATTGATCTCCATCTTCGGGGCTCCATGATCATCTTGTCACCGGCTTGACACCATGATCTCCATCATCATGATCTCCATTATTGTGTCTTCATGAAGTTGTCACGCCAACGACTACTTCTACTTCTATGGCTAACGCGTTTAGCAATAAAGTAAAGTAAGTTACATGGCGTTGTTCAATGACACGCAGGTCATACAATAAATAAAGACAACTCCTATGGCTCCTGCCGGTTGTCATTCTCATCGACATGCAAGTCGTGAATCCTATTACAAGAACATGATCAATCTCATACATCACATATCATTCATCACATTCTTCTTGGCCATATCACATCACATAGCATACCCTGCAAAAACAAGTTAGACGTCCTCTAATTGTTGTTTGCATGTTTTACGTGGCTGCTATGGGTTTCTAGCAAGAACGTTTCTTACCTACGCAAAACCACAACGTGATATGCCAATTGCTATTTACCCTTCATAAGGACCCTTTTCAACGAATCCGTTCCGACTAAAGTGGGAGAGACTGGCACCCGCTAGCCACCTTATGCACCAAGTGCATGTCAATCGGTGGAACCTGTCTCACGTAAGAGTACGTGTAAGGTCGGTCCGGGCCGCTTCATCCCACAATACCGTCGAAACAAGATTGGACTAGTAACGGTAAGCATATTGAACAAAATCAACGCCCACAACTACTTTGTGTTCTACTCGTGCAAAGAATCTACGCAATAGACCTAGCTCATGATGCCACTGTAGGGGAACGTAGCAGAAATTCAAAAAATTTCCTACGTGTCACCAAGATCTATCTATGGAGAAACTAGCAAGGAGGGAAGGAGAGTGCATCTACATACCCTTGTAGATCGCTAAGCGGAAGCGTTCAAGAGAACGGGGTTGAAGGAGTCGTACTCGTCGTGATTCAAATCACCGAAGATCCTAGTGCCGAACGGACGGCACCTCCGCGTTCAACACACGTACAGCCCGGTGACGTCTCCCACGCCTTGATCCAGCAAGGAGAGAGGGAGAGGTTGAGGAAGACTCCATCCAACAGCAGCACAACGGCGTGGTGGTGATGGAGGAGCGTGACAATCCAGCAGGGCTTCGCTAAGCACCACGGGAGAGGAGGAGGAGGAAGAAGAGACGCAGGGCTGCAGCAACGAGAGATCGAATCGCGTGTTATGGGCAGCCCTATGCCTCACTATTTATAGGGGAGAGGGAGGAGGGTGCGCCCCCCTCTAGGGTTCCCACCCCTAGGGGGGGGGGGCAGCCCTAGATGGAAAAGGGGGTGGCGGCCAAGAGGGGAGAGGAGAGGGAGGCGCACCAATATGGGCCCTAAGGCCCATATCCCCTTAGGGTTTGCCCCCTTTCCACCTCTTAGGCGCCATGCGCCCTTGTGGGAGGTGCACCAGCCCACTAAGGGGCTGGTCCCTCACCACTCTTGGCCCATGCAAGCCTCCGGGGTTGGTGGCCCCACTTGGTGGACCCCCCAGGACCCTCCCGGTGGTCCCGGTACGTTACCGATAAACCCCGAAACTCTTCCGGTGACCAAAACAGGACTTCCCATATATAAATCTTTACCTCCAGACCATTTCGGAACTCCTCGTGACGTCCGGGATCTCATCCGGAACTCCGAACAACATTCGGTAACCACATACAAACTTCCTTTATAACCCTAGCGTCATCGAACCTTAAGTGTGTAGACCCTACGGGTTCGGGAGACATGCAGACATGACCGAGACGTTCTCCGGTCAATAACCAACAGCGGGATCTGGATACCCATGTTGGCTCACACATGTTCCATGATGATCTCATTGGATGAACCACGATGTCAAGGACTTGATCAATCCCGTATGCAATTCCCTTTGTCTAGAGGTATTGTACTTGCCCGAGATTCGATCGTCGGTATCCCGATACCTTGTTCAATCTCGTTACCGGCAAGTCTCTTTACTCGTTCCATAACACATCATCCCGTGATCAACTCCTTGATCACATTGTGCACATTATGATGATGTCCTACCGAGTGGGCCCAGAGATACCTCTCCGTTTACACGGAGTGACAAATCCCAGTCTCGATTCGTGCCAACCCAACAGACACTTTTGGAGATACCTGTAATGCACCTTTATAGCCACCCAGTTACGTTGTGACGTTTGATACACCCAAAGCATTCCTACGGTATCCGGGAGTTGCACAATCTCATGGTCTAAGGAAAAGATACTTGACATTAGAAAAGCTTTAGCATACGAACTACACGATCTTTGTGCTAGGCTTAGGATTGGGTCTTGTCCATCACATCATTCTCCTAATGATGTGATCCCGTTATCAATGACATCCAATGTCCATGGTCAGGAAACCGTAACCATCTATTGATCAACGAGCTAGTCAACTAGAGGCTTACTAGGGACATGGTGTTGTCTATGTATCCACACATGTATCTGAGTTTCCTATCAATACAATTATAGCATGGATAATAAACGATTATCATGAACAAGGAAATATAATAATGACTTATTTATTATTGCCTCTAGGGCATATTTCCAACAAATCCAACCGTTACACACAGTTTTCCAATCTCGATGGGACCGAATCAACAAACTCGGTCGGACCAAAAAGGTAAACCTAGTGACTGTTAGAGATTTTCGGTGGGACTGACATGCAACTCGGTAGGACCGATATGGTTAGGGTTTGGGCATAACGTAATCTCGGTGAGACCGATTACACAAACTCGGTGAGACCGATTTTGGTAATTAGCTAACCAGAGAGTTGGTCAGGCAAACTCGGTGGGACCGATTTGCTGTTTCGGTGAGACCGAAAAGTTACAAAAAGGAAACACTGAATTTACATTGGAATCTCGGTGGGACCGATTCGCTCTTTCGGTGAGACCAAAAAGTTACGAAAGGGAAACAGAGAGTTTGTAATCCCATCTCGGTGAGACCGAGATCCCTATCGGTAGAACCGAATTGCTAGGGTTTGGCAGTGGCTTATGACAAGTGAAACTCGGTGGCGCCGGATAGAAAGAATCGGTAGGACCGAGTTTGGCTTAGGGTTTAGGTCATATGTGGATATGGGAAAGTAGTTCAGGGTTTTGGAGCATATCACTAAGCACATGAAGCAAGAGGCTCATTAAGAAACACCTCATCCCTCCTTGATAGTATTGGCTTTTCCTAAAGACTCAATGTGATCTTGGATCACTAAAATATAAAATGAAGAGTCGTGAGCTTTTGAGCTTGAGCCAATCCTTTGTCCTTAGCATTTTGAGTGTTCCACTTTCACCATCCATGCCATGCCAATCATTGAGCTTTCCTGAAATAATCATCTTGGAATAGCATTAGCTCAATGAGCTATATGTTGTTATGAATTACCAAAACCACCTAGGGATAGTTGCACTTTCAACAAGCCGCCCTGGCAGCGCCTTACAATTTTGCCCACCTCGCTTAGTCGACGCTTAGGCGTCAAGGAGGTGGGTGCTCACCTTAGGACGCATTACCGCCATGAGCACAATGTGATAGATTATGTGATGATTTAACAGATCCAGTGTCGAGGACCCAATTATGCCAAACCTAAAGTATACTTGAGAACCCATACTTCTATGGTTCTATCTAGGAATCATTTGTTTCCTCGAGTGTTATTCGGTTTCTACACGCCATTTACCTCTGTAACTAACCGAGTTGAAGTCAGTTATTGGCTTGTGTTCTATAACTACCAGAGCTATTAAATATCTGAATGTCTATCTCACCTAGAGCTTGATGTCTTAGATTATGAGAGGTCAAGAATGTTAGAATTATTTGCCTGAATCTTTAAATTCGAACAGATGCAAAAATATTACTCGGCCAATATCAAATTATTTATCTTCTCATCCAAACGGGGTCCATTTTTGTTTCCTTTGATATTAACCATCTACATACAAAATAATGGCACAAGCAACCATTATTGCGCTCAAGTCTGGAGTTGCATATATACTAATTCTATGTTATTTTTTCTCACAAATTTGCAATGCATTTTTATCCTTTTTGTTCTTCACCAAATTCTGCACCATACTGGTAGTTAATGCATGCTGGATTGCGATTAGTCCTATCCTGCTGCAAAATACGTTCCATGGAAAGGATTAAGATTTAAGGATATAACTAATGTTATATGGATAGATTCTCTCCATTCATCCATTACAAGTATACAAGGCCACCTTGTAATTTGGGTCTAATTTTGTCCATAGATTTTAGCAATAAAATATATGTTTATGCCACAAAAAATATACCATTGGAAACTTCTTTCAAATACGACTCTAATGGTATACTTATTGTGGCATATAACATATATTTTCTTGATCAAATCGATGGTCAAAGTTAGACCCTATGAGATGGTTTGTGTCATCTGTGGTTCCATTGGAAGTGACTGCTTAATACTGAAAATACCCACGAATTAGACCCTAGAAAAGTTAAAACAAGTTAGCGGAACTAAAGACCAGATATTATCTAGTATCCCTTCCTTCAGCATGATACCGAGTATTTAACAAAAAACTACCACAATTCGTGGAACCATGACTACAAACTACCACTTTACAAATTTGTGCGGAAAACTACCATTTTCTCGTTAATCCTTGACTAGAAACTACCATATCTGAAAAGTGTCCGATTTGACTCTTTTAAACGCGTTTCTGACTAGTTGGGCCCACACATAAGCGGGCTAAAAAGCAATCGGATCCCTATTTTTTTCAAAAAAACAATCCAGTCCTGTAGCAGCGGCAGCGGCAGGAGGAGGAGGATGGTGGTGAAGAGCGGAGGCGGCGGCGGCGCGGAGGAGGGGGCCGCGGACACGGCGGTGCGACGGTGGGTGGAGGCCGGCGGCGCGGAGGAGGGGGCCGCGGACACGGCGGTGCGGTGGTGGGTGGAGGCCGGCGGCGGGAGGCTGGTGCTGGACGGCGGGCTGGCCACGGAGCTCGAGGCCCACGGCGCCGACCTCAACGACCCGCTCTGGAGCGCCCAGTGCATCCTCTCCTCCCCGCACCTCATTCGCAAGGCAAGCCGCCGCCGCCCAAACACCCCATGTGTGATGTTCGCCGGCCCTCAGTTGTGGCTGTGGCCAGCCATGGCCGCACAGGTTGCCTGCTTCTGCTCCCGCTCCTCACCATCACTACCGCGTCATCGGCGGCGCTCCCGCTGCTCGTGCTTCTCTCTCTCAAGTCCTCCCTGAACGACCCGACCGGCGCGCTCAGTCCATGGATGTATGCCGCAGTGGCCTCCGCAAGCGCCACCCGGTCGCTCTCCCCTCCGTGGTGCGCATGGCCCAGCGTCGTGTGCGACGCGGCCACTGGCGACATCGTCGGGGTCGATCTGTCTTGCCACGGGCAGCCATGGCTGGCCACAGCTACGGACGGGGGCCGGACTGGATTGCTTTTTTAAAAAAAAAACTAGGGACCCGATTGCTTTTTTAGTCCGCTTATGTGTGGGCCCAACTAGTCAGAAACGCGTTTAAAAGGCCAAATCGGACACTTTTCAGAAATGGTTGTTTTTAGTCAAGGATTAATGAAAAAATGGTAGTTTTTCGCACGAATTTATAAAGTGGTAATTTATAGGCACGGTTCCATGAATTGTGGTAGTTTTTTGTTAAATACTCCATGATACCACACAAACAAAGCAACAACGTGGCTTATATACTAGGTCCTGGCTATATAGCAACCTCTTTCGTACGTCTTAATCCACCAATTACCAGCCAACCCATCTAAAGATAACCAGCCGGCCAGCTGGAAACGATACATATTTGTTTGACTATGGCAACTAAGAGAGGCTAGCAAGGAAACTATAGAAATACGGCTTCTTGATGACAAAGGTGTCCCACAAGGAAAAAGAAGAATCTAGCTCACCTCAGATTATCTTCCTAGCTAGTTGATTATGTTACTATGTCTGCTATGTAAGTACATCAGGTGGTTTGACAGTAGCAAAGTGTAGTTTATCTTACTGGTTTTAGTAAAAGGGTCTCATTTGGTCAAATGGACCGGTGAAGTACTCCTAAGTATGTTATTACATGAAAAAGAAAAGAATGGAAGTGTATTTATGCAAAATACTTCAGACAAGGGCTATCAAAATCATACTATATGATGCAGAGGCCGGGGTTATCCCCTTTTCGGGGGAAATAAATAAATCATACTATCTATCAGAATATATTTTACAATCAGGAGGGCTGGCTTTAAGAACTTCGAGCCTAACAAGGTGAAATGTGATAACAACTTACAGCAAAAAACATGATAATGTGCCTGTAAGATACAACAACTACGTACCTAAATGGCATGTTAGGAAGCAAAAACCCTCTCACTGGTCTGCAGAGTGAGGGTTAAAACCCATCCCCACTACACAAACCGCTACATACTCTATACACTACAGCTTTGTGACATCTTGGTTAAATAGATAAATAATCAACATGATACTGTGCCTGTCGAGAGATCGTTCCTAAACCCAATTAGAGCTAGGAAAAGTGGCACCAAGACCTGATGTTGATAGTTCGATGCACTTTATTTATAACTTCTGGAAATACCAAACAAAGGAAGCCAGTGTACATACTTTTTTGGAACATCATGCAAATCCAGCTTCCCTCATATCTTTTATGGTTGCCTCAAGTGTTTGATGCAAGTCAAACCTCCGAAATCCAGCAACTAATATATCATAGCTAGAGCGGGTGAGCATGTACAAACTTCGGATGCGGTTTAAAAAGATCTCCAACCTATCAAAGGCCCTGTGACGAAAATATGAACAAATAATAGCCTCAACATCCTCTGGGCACAGAAACATCATGCCATCATCCAACATCCGGCCTATTGCATGTTCCATATCTGACAAGAGATCTGCACTAGCATAGAACCTGATAATTCCACAATGCAGTTGAGTTACAGAACTAAAGTGTGCTTCCTTTTGTATTAGGGCGAGCAGCTGCTCCATTACATCAATTTCACCTCCATCCAGGCATAGTCTTGTTAGTCTGTCAACCAGAGCTTTATTCAACTCCCAGTTGCCATCACTGACAAGTTTTATGAAACTTCTGACCCTATTAACCTCTTCTGTTCTATAAAGCACCTCAAGCTTGGCCTCCAAAATAGTACAGGTTGGCTTCGTTTCAAATGAAACCATTTCTCCGAAGACCAACTCAGCATCATCTAGCTTGTTCAACAGAATAAATCCCACTATCAAAGATTCGAAAGCTTGAGTACCCGGAATAAACCCTGCATTATTTGCAGCCAAGTACCAGTTCATCATAGCATCGCCACTTCGGAGTCGCGAAAATGCATATATGAATGCATCATATGTAGCACGGTCAAGTTTGGAGTCCTCTATTCCTTCCATGGTCTCGTATAAGGTCACTGCAGCAAGGAGATCTCCGACAGACAAGAAAGTGTTAATAAGAGCATTAAAAATGCTAGTGTTCAGTTGAATTCCCTGTGCCTCTGCGCACTCAAAGACTCTCATTGCAAGAGCTGCATTCCTTGTCTCTCCACAGAAACGGATTATTATCGAGTAGGGTTCACAATTATAACTATTAACCCCTTCCTTTAGTAGCTTCTCTAGCTTCCATTCCAAGACCTGATCCAATGTTAGTCTCATATTAGTTCACCTGATAAAGATCTGTCATTACAAATACAAAGAAGAAATCTCATGAATCTGGAAAAACTACCACACAAAACTCACTGATCATATTGGCTATAGACTAAGCTATATCTGCTATACCTCAGGCCACCACATGCATCGCAGATCTGATTCTAACACGTGGGAGAAGTGGGCATGGGAGTTTCTCTACCGCTTCTAGTAAATAAAACTATGAACAAAGCTGTCAGCCCTGCATCTCTGAATTCCCCTCTTCGCCTGAACTCTCTGTTCTAAGAAACAAGAGCATACCACTTCGACAGGTTAACCAGACGAGTTAAAATCCACGGTGCTGGAGTCACCCTCTTAGTGAGTCATTGTGTTGGCTGTTAATTGCCTGCATTTAGTTACTTTTATCTTTCAGTTAGGATTGTTACCTCAATAAACTTGTCAGCTATAAAACACAGGGGGTGGGAAAGAGTTGAAATATCCCTTGGTGCCTTGGTTTGCTATTTCTCCAGTGTAAGGAGTAAACCTAGTTGATCTGTTTCTGAATCTGGGGAATTTCTCCTAACTTATCAATACGAAACCGAAAATCCTGCCTGAAATTCCATTTCCTTGTTTGATTTCTGTTGTTGTTCTTGTGAGAGCTTTCGGGATCTCGAATGCTAGTACTAAATAGAACTATGAAGAAATCACAAATGGATTGGAACTGAAAATACAGGGTATGATGAGCTCACAAGGTGCGCCTTGGCTGGGTAGGACGCGCGGAGGAGGGCCGCGGCAAGGGGCTCCCAGAAGGCGTCATCGCGGTGCGGGACCGAGGAGGTCGCCTCCTCCATGGTGGCCTTCACGCGGCACTCCGGCTCCGCCACCAGGCGTGAGAGCAGGGACGCGTACAGCTCTTCGCCTGACACGGTGGCGGCGGCTGCGGTTCGCATCCCGCGCCACAGGCGGCAGCGAGCCGCGGCGACAGCCATTATGGTGAACTCGCGGCAGCTTCTGCTTGAGATTAGACGAAAAAGGATTTGCCGGTATTGAATATATAGAGGATAAGCAAGTGCGGCCAACTAGCGGCACCAGTCACGTCTTCTTTTATTCGCGCTATAAATAGTGCGTGATTTCCTGTCCTCTCCCTTTCCCCTCGCTCAC
>NC_041386.1:24048674-24134474 GCF_002162155.2 Triticum dicoccoides
CCCGAGCCGCCGCCGGTGCTCCTCCTGTCGCCCAGAGCAGGGCGGCCGGCGCGCCCCCCTCTTCTCCCCACCCAACGCTGGTGCCGGTTGGTTGCTCCTTCATCGTCGAGGGACGTTCGGGGAAGGACCAGAGGTGGGGCGCCGGCGGCAGGGAGCTAGGTGAGGCGGAGGGTCCCGTCTCCGGCGACGAAGCCATGGATGTTCAACCAGAACATCATGTTCGCGTTGACCTCTGTGGGCTGCTGCTTCTCCAACATCGTCTGCAAGAAGTGGTACATCGACATGAACAATAGGTTAGAAAATCCTTCTCCGTTCTCATCAGATCTCGTCGTAGTGGGTGGGTTGGGTGTGGTGCTGATCCGTGCTCTTGTGTTCTATGGGGGAGTGCAGGGCTGGAGAGTTCAAGGAGCCGGACTGGTTCTTGAACAGAAAGAAGGGCGGCATGTTCCTGACCAGGAAGGACTACAACTTTATTTGGTTCCCAAATTTTTCATAAGAATCTGCAACCGTATGAGTAGCAAGTAAATTTGGCATAGGTAAACTGAAATACTTCATGTTCTGTAAACATGTGTGCTACTATAGTGAACCATATGGGATGTTTGAAGCAGGATTTAGTTAATTAGTTTGTGCAAAGACGCAGTATGTGGTGCAGTAAGTACATCTGCTCTACTAGAATTTATTCACCTCATATTTTGAAGTCGGTTTCATATAAATGCTTTGAGATTTACAGTTCTGGTTGTCGAATGGACAAGCCATCATACTGAATTCCACTCTAAGCATCTCCAATTGGATTTTGCTTTTGCAGCTATTCAATTCAGCGCATCTTGCAGTACAGTACTGCGGTGCACGGAGAAGCGGCGCAACCTGTGGCGCGAGCTGCTGTACATGAGCGGCGGAGGGATGGACCTTTTTGTTGTTCCCCGCTCACGAGCTGTTCTCGGTACGCGCTGTTCTTGGTGCGGTTTAGCTCATGGGGAAAATAAGGAGATGTTTCTTCAAGTAATTTGGGTAGGCGTTTGCGGAGCTTTGGATGTACTTTGGATTTAGATTGATGTTTCCTCATCCAAGTTCATGTGTTCTGTTCTTGTTTGCAGTTTTCTTTTTTATGAGAGTGACGGGGATAGATTCAGAACAAAAGATTTACTCCCTTTTGTTTTTTGATTTCTTTTTCTTGGAAATCTAAGTGAACGAAGCCATCCATTTCTTGAAAGCAACTAACTATTACTGAGTGGTTAATTAGTATTTTAAGATTCAATTTAATTTGAGCCACGGGAGTTGGTGTGTGTGGATTTCCTTTTTTTATTAGTAGTTCTCAGGTTGTCTCAAGCTATTACTTTCTAAAAAAATTACCAGGGTTAGGAGATGATTTCCTGTTTTGATTAGGAATGTTCTAGGGTTTGGAAATAGGATAGTTGGTTCCCAAATACAGTGATATTACTTATAGATGCTGGTTCTTTCCAGTAATGCCGCAATTTGGGTGTAGTATGGTATTTGAAATGATGCGATGAGCTATTGTTTGCCACATTTTTTCTATTCTCTGACTTCATACACATCCTCTCATACACAGGATTTGGTCTTTAAGCTACGATTCCACACCAAGATTATGTTCTCTGGAGCTAACCGTGCTGCTGTGCTGGACAGGCAGATGAGGGCCGGCCTGCTGCCGATACAAGCCGTCGAGGTGGACGGCCAGCACTAAATCATTTGCAGGTGCACGATGATGGCCGCATCTGTTTTGTTAGCATGTTCCTATTAGTTTTTAATCAGCAGGCTACGAATGGTTTCCCCATCCAACTACGCTATCATTATAGTAGTGGTGAAACTATTACTTGATAATGCGCAGAGTAAAAAAACAATGATAGACATTTTGTTGTTCCCCATCTCAAATGCCGATTTTGTTTAATGATGCTGAGATGATTCAACTTTGGAGATTTTGACACAGTTTCTATACTCAATGAATTTTCTGAATGGATAGTACATATTTTGTTGACCGGTGATATTTCTTGTTGTGCAGGTATCTAGAGTTACATTCCGGTGGCTGAGATGCATATAGTTGTTGGCTGTAGTTCCTTCCATTTGTCCGCTCGACGTGGAGATTGACCCTCTATGTAGCATGCAACACTCAGCTGGGAAATGCACTTATAGGAACTAATCACTTACTTTGCTGAACTCAGTCTGTTGTCCAGTTTCCGCAGACATTTGTCAGCTGGCAAGAAGGTTGAAGGCACATCGACTTGCTTCGATTAATTGGTACTTAATCTGTCAGTTAATCTTGCTTGCATTTTAGTGTCTGCATACGTTTGATTATCTTCCTTGCATCAAGCATGAAGATTTCGATGCTGGATTTCTGCCTATGTTCCTTTATGTCCCATTTTGTGGGTGCTTTTTTTTGTTGAATTTGTACCTCGGTATTTAGACTCCTAGTTATGTGTTCTGACTATTGAATATTGATAACCATAAGTAGTCTGACTGGAGTTGGGAAGAAACTCCTGTAAATATTTAGAAGGAGTTAGGTTTTCTAAATATTTCTAATTTCAGGTGGTGCGGGCTGGACGACACCGAAGTAGTCATCTTCGCCGGCCCCCTCACTGCGTACGCATACTCCTTCAATTTTTCCCTCCTACTGGTACATATTCTTCCCAAGTTCCCCTCAATTGCTAATTCTGAATTTTTTTTTGCTTAATTCGAATCTGAATTTATTTTTCCTTGATTGGATATCTAACATTGCATTCTAATTATTTCATGTTGCTGCTTGCATCACCTTTTCAGGTGTTGTGATCTGGAGAAGCTCAAGTAGTCATCTTCGTCCATCACGTCACTGCATACGCATACGCCTCTGATTTTTGGCTCCTGGTACATACTCTTCCCAAGTTCCCCTTGGTGGCTAATTCTGTATTTTTTTTGCTTAATTCAAATCTGAATTAATAATTCAGATTTTTTGTTTCCTTGATTGAAATCTGAATTAAATTTTGCTTCATTGCTATGTAACACTGCCTTCTAATCCGAAAAATCTGACAGATATCACAACACTCATATGCTTATGAAGCACATGTTTCATAATAACTAGATGAACTACATACATGCTCTCCTTTTTATTAATTAGTTGGTTTAGCCCCTAAACTATCTTATATTATCTAAAAGAAGGCAGGCATAATTAGTTTTCCTGCAATTTTTGTTAGTTATCTGTATTGTTTTCGTTGATTTTTTATCTATTCTTCTATATCCACTCATACAGTAGCAGTACGTATGTACAATATTTTGGAATGCAGCTCAAAGGAATAGGAACGTTTCCCACAAAAAAAAAGGAATAGGAATGTGCTCCTCCCAAAAGACAATAAAAATCCAGCACCAACAATGAATAGCCGGAGTAAACAAAACAAGCAGACCAAATCGTGTCGGCCCTCGAGGAAGGGTTGCAGTGTCGAGGAGCAGCAGGCATGTAAATCTGACTGCAATTCATGTATGTCTCTTCCTATTTATCTGTTGTTCAACTGTGTTATTTGTGTACTAGACAGATTTGAGTAATTGTTAGCTAATGTAGGTGCAGCTTCATGAACGTCTGCCAAGGTTCTCAGTGAGGGCTTCCTCTAAGATGCTTTCAGATTTTTGATTATCTAGCATATATATGCAGTGAAGATGTCTCTCCTTTTTGGTACCGCTCTGAATAGGATACATGGTGTTCATGTTCTGTTAGATAATTTTATTCTTGTGTAGTTTGATTTAAAAGATGATAGGTCAGAATGACAGAATGTGATTAGTTTTGCTTTTGCTGCTGCTACACATGATTTTACTTTTGTTTTTGATTGTTTCTTTTTCAGTTTCTTAAGGCTAGAACACTACAGTGATTGATTATGCACCTGAAGGCTTAATGAAGCTGCTTGGACTGAATTTCTCTTTAAAATACATGGTGCTTGTTTGGGATGTTTGGGCAAAAATAGTTGGGAATTGGTTTTTTATTATATGCAAAGCTTCAAGCCTTGGGGTCTTGCTGACATTAGTTGTTTCAAGTTCAGACCTTATTCATCGCTGACTATACTCTCTTAAGTCAGGTCATGGTGGATGGTTGAGAGGAGGGAGGCAGAGCAGAGACAAACGGCGCATTCCGCCATGCATGTGTGTGGATTTGTATCATCCTACTACTGTGTTGCTTTGTTTTACAGTAATAAATAAAGAGATGAATCAGATTTTCTTTGGTTCGTTAGCAAAATTTTACACATCAAGTATTTGATCTCAGATCCTCTATTTCGGTTTGGTATATGAGTCTTTTGCCCATAGACTATCATGTCCCTTAACCTTTCTGCTTGGTGATACTTTTCTGTATCAGCAAGTAGTTACGGATTGAACAACCAGTTACTGATTACGCCTTATCTCAGTGCATACTAACTTCCTATGAGTACCTGGTTTGCTGCAGCCCTTTGCGCCGTTGGCGCAACGGGTCATCTAGTATATTATAACAACCACACCAAGCATCCAACCACGAGTCCACGACAAGGCTTGGCTCAAATGTTTAAACGGAAAACCAAAGAAAGTGCAACAGGGACCAAATAAGTCAAGCTGGGCATAGCATAACTTTTTTTTTTGAGCATCAGTACAGACACAAGCGCTCATATACACGCGCATACACTCATCCCTATGAACGCACACAGCACCAGAATTAGAATTTGAACCTTGCTGGGTTGGGAATACCACTGTCCACCTAACCAACTCAACCACAGGTTGATTCGCGGCACAGCATAACTGTTAGTGATATATTTGGTAGTTAGAGATTGCCTGGGATTAGATAGAAATTGTTTTCATCTTATCTTTAGAAGGCGGCTTGCAGTCTTGTATTCAATATATACTCACCCTCAAGTCTCAATAATACATCTAACGCTTTACGCCAATCATTCATTCATGTCCCTTCTAATATGATATCAGCCTAACCAATCTAAACCCTAGCGTCGCGTTCGCAACGTGACACCGTCCACGACGCTCCCGCTGCGACTGCGGGGATGTCAGCCCGCGGCTGCTATTCTCTCCAGCCTAACCATCCGCGACGCTCTTGTTGTTCGCAACGCTACCGCTACAACTGCAAGGGTGTTAGAGATATATTTGGTAGTTAAAATTGTCCGGGATTAGATAGAAATTGTTTCATCTTATCTCTAAGAGGCGTCTTGCCCTATTATACTTAATATATACTCGCCCCTAAGGCTAAATAATACATCCAACGTATTACGTCAATCGTCCCTCCCTATCCTTTCTAACAATAACAAATCCCTGTAAGTAACCGATAATTGCTAGCTAATCCGGCTCAGGTGAAGGTGGTGAAAGTAATCCTTGAACTGTTCCACTTGTTGTGCTTGGCCTTCCCACTTGGTGAAGAGATTGCTGATCTTCTGTTGTATCAAATCGAGCGCGTCAAAACGGTCCGACAGGAACTTGATCTCGGCGAGCAGCTTCTCTTCTATGCTTCCAATCCCAGCAACTATGTATTGTGACTAGGCACTGGGCTTGAACCTGTGGCGATCAGACGAACTCAGGATTCCCTCATTTCCTCGCTTCCCTCGCTCGACATGTACTTCTTCAGTTTCGTCAGTTAGAGCATCTCCAATTACGCCCCCAACAGATCCTCTTTAGATATTTTTATCGCGCCGGCGTCGAAAAAACGGTTTAGTCGCGCCCCTAGAAGGCTGTTTTTCGTCGGGTCGGGTTGAAACTGGTGCCGACGGACCCAGGCCGAACCCGGCGCCCTGGGGGGCGCCTGGCACAAGCGAAAAGGACGCGTGGGTCCGCCCTGTCAGCGAGGCGGGCGCCTCTTCCCGCCGTTTCTTCCCGCTTTTTTCCACTTCCCTCCCATACTCTTCCTTCCTCCCGCCAATCTCCCTCCCGCTCGCCTCCCAGCCGGCTACCATGCCACCGAAGAAGTATGTCGCCCCCCGCGCGACGGCAACCGCGACCGCCTCCGTCGCCCAGCCGAAGCAGAGGAAGCCGAAGGCGCCGCCGATCAAGCCACGCGGCATGTCAAACGCCGAGTGGAGGACGAAAGTTCAGCGGCGGGAGGTTGTCACAGCCGACCGACGAAACAAGGCCATCGCCAAAAGGCTCGCGACAACGCGGCGCGCGCGGCTACGGCTGCCTCATTGGTGGACCAAGCCGAGGCCGAGGCGACTCGCGCGGGGATGATGAATCCACCCGGAAGCCACGCCCAATATGCGCCCTGGGGCCAGCAAGGCGTCGGCTCTCCACAGCCATGGGGATCGCCCTCGCCGGGCTACGCCGATGGGGACGCGCACGGTGGGTGCAACCCAAACGTCACCTTCCCCCATGGATACCCGGCCCAGCGCACGCCCTCTCCCATCTTCGCCGGCGTGCAGTACCCTCCATACAACTACTCGCCGCCCGCCTACGCTTCCTCCCCGACGGCCCCGCTACGCCGTGGCCCGCTGCCCTTCTCGCACCTCAGCGACACCGACGAGACCGAGGCCGACATGGACGACATCATCGCGGCCGCCGCGTCTCCCTGGTTCGCCACGCAGGACGAGGTGGTGGATCACAGCGGCGGCATGGACGGCGAGCTCAGCTACGTCTACGGCGAGGACGAGCAGAAGAAGCAGGAGGAGGAGGACGATGAGGAGGAGGAGGAGAAGGAGGAGGAGCCGACGCCTGTTTCGGCGAAGGGGCGCAAGAAGAAGAAGCGGGCGGCCAGGTCAGGCGAGCCGCGCATCAAGTGGGCGTCCAAGGAGGAGGAATGCCTCGCCGAAGCATGGAAAGTCGTCTGCCTCGACCCGACGACCGACACGAACCAGAGCATCGACACGTACTGGGACCGCATCAAGGTCGAGTTCGACGAGCGCAAGCTCGTCGACCCCTACTTTAAAGGGTCTACATGCAGCGCGGCTCCAAGGCGATGGCGAACCATTGGGGGCGTATCCAGGGGGCGTGCAACAAATGGCATGGAGTCGGCGAGGAGGTCGCGGCTCGCCCGGAGAGCGGTGCCAGCGTTGAGGATCAGGTATGCCACGCCGGTCTCCCGCCTCTCTTCGCCGTGTACGCGCGCCAACTGTTTGTTCCTCCACGCAGTTGCTGCGCATGTTCGCCCTGTATCGGCAGAGCAACAGCGACGCCGAATTCAAGTACCTCCAAATTTACAAGCGCATTGACAAGTGCGAGAAGTGGGCGGAAATCCGGCGCACCCTCGACAAGGCCAAGGAGACCTACAAGCCGGACGCGCCGACTCCTGGCGCATCGGAAGGGCGGCCGGACGGCAACAAAGTTGCCAAGAAGGGGAAATACGCCGACGCGGCCACCGCTCGAGTGCAGGAGTCCATCGAGCACTACCTCGCCGACGCGCAGGCCCGGGCCGTCCTTCGTGAAGAGAAGACCGAGGCACGGTGGTCGGCGTTGATGTCGAGCAGCGCCGTCAAGCTTGACCTGCTCCGGACGAACGTCGCCGCGAAGAAGAGAAACACCGACCTGGCTTTCCTGCTGGGCGGGGCGTACATGCTCCAGAGCACCGACGAGGCGGTCAAGGCGTGGTACTTGGCGGAGTGCGGCATCATCCTGAACCAGCTTCCCCCGACAAGGTCGCCGATGCCGACGCACACGCCGACGCCGACGCCAAGCCCGCGTGATGACGCCTTCACGAAGCCCAGCACCACCGAAGACGCGCCGACACCACCCAGCGCAGAAGCAGCTCCGACACCGCCAAGCCCGCGCACGCCAACTCCGCTGACGCCTAGGGCAGAGCCCGCCGAGTGATGTGTTGCACACGCGAACTTCTGCCGCTCTATTTTTTTGTACGCCGAACTGTGGCTTGCGATCGCCCGACTTGTGGCGTCTTTTGTGAGCGGGAACGACTAAGTTCGAATTTTCCGCGTCCTGGGGGTGTGACGGGGAGCTAGGTCGCTTCCAGGGGCCGAACTAGCGCCAGTTCGCCTTCAGACCGCTCTCTTTTAGCACCTTGAGGGGCCGAACGGCTGGAGATGCTCTTAACGACTGAACTTCTTAGCCTGCATCTCTACTGCTCTCTGCCATGCTCTTCTCCATCCCCTCTACATCTTGTGCCCTTGTCACGCTACGAGAGCTAGCTAGGAGTGTGACAATTGAACTGAGCTGGAGCATTTGAACATCATGCTCGTCAGATACAATGGCACCATCTCCAGCAAACAAAGTGCTGAAAATTGACATAACCAAGACATCATTGAAGCTGAAACCGGAGCAGTTTTGAAGAAATTTTCAGCAAGAAATCTAACCAGTGGGGTAAGCCACACCGTTTGCTGAAATCGTACAAACACGCAGTGGTTTAAGATCAGTTTGATCACTTCCCATGTTCCCACTGATGATGGTAATAAGGTTAACATTAGTACTGCATCACGGCACCGGCGAGAAAACTAGTTATAAGCCAGCGAGAAACAACAAAAAGGATGCGCGAATTAGGCCCTCTCACCACAGATCATCTCTACACCTTCAGATCACAAACTAGGAAGCAACAAGCAACTAAGCCCTCTCACAACACATGGCACAAAGTTGTGCGTCCCTGAAGAGAACAACGAGGTAGCCCTCGGCGCCCTCCTGGAGTGTACACGGCAGAGCTCCGGATAATGCGGTTTTCACAATGAATTTGCATTAAAGAGTTAAGAGAACAGAAACAGAAAACCTTGGAGCAATGAGAAGCAGAACGGCGGCAGTTGAGCTGATCTTTGCTAGTAACCATCGCTCGTCAGCCATACTTTTTTTTTTTAGATAGCTTACCAGGTGTGGGCTTGACGCCTGGTTCGTCAGCCATACATGATGCAACAGCTGCTATGTGCTGTTAAATAGGAAAATGCTTGCTAAAAAATAGGAAAATGGCATCATCACTTTAGTATAGGTTTGGTTCTGAAATGACACAAATATATAGGTTTGGAAAGACTTGTATAGAGGGCTGATTTGAATGGCTATTAGTTTAGTCAACGCATAATACTGTCGTAAGACTAGCTTCAGAAGTGGTTAAAAATATGTCAATCACACTGCTTTATAGTCAAGAAAATGAAGCCGTAATCTTACTTTTGCTAGTTCAGGAGAGGGAAATAGGGACTTCCAAAGATTAGATGACATAAGCATACAAATTGGCAGGCCTTGCTTTGCCAAGTTGCCATGTCACTCATAGGTTAAAGATGATCTCAGTAGAAATGCAACAAGCAAGTAATATCAATAAGAAGCTGCCCAGTACAGCTACTGACCAAGGCACTAAGCCATCAATGAATTGAATGATTGTGGTAGATACAGCAAATGCAATGGTTCAAACTAACAGTACTCAACTTTAACAAAAAAAACTAACAGTGCACTAACCTGGGATAGATTTCAGACAATTCAGATGTTTCAGTAACAAGATCAAATCATTTAGATCGGTGCACTAGCGTTCAAAGTATACAAGATTCATTCCAAAGCGTACTAAACATGAGAGGGAACAAACTGAAAACTGGAGGAACAAAGCGCCACTTCATTGGGGCTTCAGGCTTAAAATCCAGGAAATTCCAATCAACGCCATGGATAAAGCTAAGAAACCCCGTTCGTTGATATTTCAGGTTTGAATCACGAAGCATGAAATTAAGATCTGAGGCCCGGAAACAGCAAAGCGCATCACGAAGCACAAAGTTAAGATCTGAGAGCCAACTTTCACATTGCTGATGGCAACAAGAGGGTAACATCAGACAGTACACACTAGAACATAACACAGCCATACTGGCACGAAAGAGGGATCTTCCTACCACGATGCAAGATCAGACACATGCTAACGAGACGAAGCTAACATCTCTACACCAGTCTCCAGATCAGACAACCACGAGGCAACCTAGGCCCTCTCGCCACGGATGCGGCGGGCGAGCTGGATGTCCTTGGGCATGATGGTGACGCGCTTGGCGTGGATGGCGCAGAGGTTGGTGTCCTCGAACAGCCCCACGAGGTAGGCCTCGGCGGCCTCCTGGAGCGCGGACACGGCGGAGCTCTGGAAGCGGAGGTCGGTCTTGAAGTCCTGCGCGATCTCCCGCACCAGGCGCTGGAAGGGCAGCTTGCGGATGAGCAGCTCGGTGCTCTTCTGGTACTTGCGGATCTCCCGGAGCGCGACGGTGCCGGGGCGGAAGCGGTGCGGCTTCTTCACGCCGCCGGTGGCCGGGGCCGACTTGCGCGCCGCCTTGGTCGCCAGCTGCTTCCGCGGCGCCTTGCCGCCGGTGGACTTCCTCGCCGTCTGCTTCGTGCGGGCCATCGGGGCTGGCGGGTGGGCGCGGCGGACTCTCGGGGGTTGAGGAGGGGAACTGCTTGGGGGCTGGGATGAGGATGAGGAAGACGGGGAGGGGATCCGGTGGTTTTAAGGAGCGGGAGGCGGCCGGTGGGCGCGAGTCTGGGGAAAATTTCGCGTTTCTGGGCGCGGTGTGCTTTGGGAGGGGGGAGGAGTTCCGAGCGTTGGATCTGCGGGAAATGGGTGGTGAGGATTTAGTTTCAGATGAGTCACGCGGATCGTGGGGGAGCGATCCGTGGCGCGCTGGTTTCTCGATTCTGATTGGCTCGGGCGTGGTGGAACTGTGGGCTGCGTAGACCCCTCTTTGGTTCTCTTTTTTTTTAGGTGTTCTTCGGTTCTCTGATGAGTGGTGTGATGGAGCACGGGCGGAAGCTGGGATATGTGACGCACCATTTCTCTCTTTTCCAGTTTTACGCCAGAATTCAGACTGTGTTCTTGTGGTTTGCGATAGGAGCAAAATTTATCCATAGTATACTTGAACTTGAGTCGGCGTTTGACTTTGGTCATTGGATTTCACTATACTTTAAATACGGTCACTACACATGCTCTCGGTATTGTACATAGTCACTGTATAAGTTTCTGATACATTTCTATATGTTTTTCTTGCTTACGTGACCTTAATTTCCCAGTCAAGCCGATGACTGCTTTCGCAAAAAAAAAAAAACGATGACTGCGTAGATAAGACCAGTGGACGGTGACCGAGGGGTCAACGGTATCGTCATCTAAATTACTAGGCCAAGTAGCAAACGATGACCTCACACCGCCATCATCGTCCATGTCGTCGTAGTCGGCTTTGTCTGAGCCGTCATCGTCGCCGCCACACCGCTTGAGGATGGTGTCATGGCGTCCCTCATCGGTCGCGGTGTCGCGCTCGCGGTGCAGACGCATTTCTTCCTCCACCTTGCATCACCTCTCACCAACTTATTGACGGACCGTGCGCTCAAACTCGACCATCCCAGCTTGGATGAGCTCGGCAACCCCACAATGGTCTTGGACGGATCAAGAGCCCAAGCCTCCGCAAGCACGGGGTCCACAAGCAAGCAGGTCGGCAGTAATTGGGTTTTCACGGACGCTATCGAACGATGCGCCCGGCCGCTCCCAGCGCGCCTCCACCTCGAACAGACATTTATTGTGTTGCATGAACTGCAAACTTAGAGGTAGTGGACATGGCTCTGCGAGAGCGGAGCCACCTCATACTTAACGGGCGGCGGGCGCGGTTGACCATGAGGCCGGATGCAACAAGCGTGAGCGCGTAAGGTGGTTGGCAGCACTTTGTCGGGAGGAAGAGGGAGAGGTGGCTGGGAGCGTGGGATTCCTCTTCATTGCGGATTTTAGTGAGGCTGACATGTGGGTCCCACCGGTTATAAAAACAGTCAAACTTAATTATTCGATACAGTTTCCCGAGTCGTGTCCACTACCTCATCAGTGTTTTTTGAAACGGGAAACCAAGTTTGTGGTAGTCTTCGTCGAATTTTAAAAATAGATAGTTTTTAGAACCCTTGTCCTAATACTGATAGATTTATCTTTTATGCTATATACTCTCCCCTCCCTGACTCCACCATGCCACCTCAATATTCATATGTAAAAAAGATCACTTGCATATTCCTTAATTCAGTGTTATAGACTCCACTTGAACTTCATATTTGTTGCAAAAGCAGTAATGCAATTTCTACGAAACTTAATAGAGTACAATATATTTTTTTCTCTAGGAGTGTCTATGATGATCTATGTTCACCGAACAATTGTTAGCCAATGGACAGATGCATAACCAAATTGAACTATCTAAAATGAACTGTGCATATCTTGCTACCCATACTTAATTGTCTATCATGGATATGAAATTTTAGCACGATTATCATTAAAAAATTGCGCAATTTCTTTTAATGTGGCTATAACAATTGCCGCGGTTAAACAGACGTGCCAGTACTTCTGAAGTGATGATGGAGGTGCACAGATTAGTTCGTTACTGCTATCCCAGATGCAGAACTGTACATAATACTGCCGTCTCAGGTCACAAACTTCTGAATTATTCAGTTCTGTGCGGATATTTCACATTCCATTTGAAGTCCAAACCCTACAAGCAGAACAGTCGCTAGATAAAAAATTAGAACTAGTCCATGATACCGGCACGCCAGGTCAACAACTACAGGTAGCAGACCATTGCTTGAATGGATTCACTAACAGTCCATAAAATTCAGAATTGTAACTTATGTTCGATAAAAGGGTACTAGAGATAACCAAATTTGCTTATAGGAACCAACTTCTGGATGATACTGATGCTGCAAACTACAGCAACTGTCAAACTTGACATTTTAATAGTGTCAACAAGGTGCTGCAAACATGCTGGCTAGATGATGATACTAATTGAAAATCAATGCTAACTTCTAGCGTTACAAACCAAAAGCACGAGCAAGGCAAAATCATGGCGTTGGTGTTGTTCATCATTACCTTGACATGAACACAGCGGTACTCATAAACTCATAACCTGAATTGTTGCAACCAATCCAATAAGTTTCAGAGAACTGAAACCTACCATTAACAATACAGATGTTCAGTCCAGTGGCACAGTTCGGTTCAGAAGAGCAGAAAAGCAAACAACAGTCAGATCATAAGCGACGCTGCTAAATCTCAGCTTGCAAAAGCGGCACCATAAGGTTCATAATTCTGTTCTTACAGCGAACGAAGCATCGGTAAGCATTCAGCAACTCCCATCCAGCACTAGCACTACTTCTACTTGGCGATAACCAGAGTGAACAACCACATCTGGTACTAGATACAGGCAACGGAATCTAAGAGGAGGTGAACTTGGTGACGGCCTTGGTGCCCTCGGAGACGGCGTGCTTGGCGAGCTCCCCGGGGAGGACGAGGCGGACAGAGGTCTGGATCTCCCGGGAGGTGATGGTGGGCTTCTTGTTGTAGCGGGCGAGCTTGGCGGCCTCGCCGGCGAGCTTCTCGAAGATGTCGTTGATGAAGGAGTTCATGATGGACATGGCCTTGGAGGAGATGCCGATGTCGGGGTGCACCTGCTTCAGCACCTTGAAGATGTAGATCTTGTAGGTCTCCACGCTCTTCTTGCCCTTCTTCCGGCCCCTCTTCTCGCCGCCGCCCTCCTTGGAGGCGGTCTTCTTGCCCGCCGGCAGCCGCTTCTCGGCCTTGGGCTTCTTCCCGGCAGGGGTCTTCTCGGCCTTCTCCGCCGCGGGCTCCTCCTCCGCGGGCTTCTTCGCCGCCGGCTTCTTCTCCGCCTTGGGGGCCATCGCTGCTCCGGGAAGATGGGTGGGGATTGGGGGCTACGGTGGAGAGTTGTGTGCAGGGGAAGGTGGGTGGCGGATATGGAATTGGGGAAAGACGGAGCACGGTGCTGGGTTTATAGTGGGAGAGAGGTCACCGCTGATTGGTGGATTCGTGGGTGCCGCGGATCCGTGACATGGCATCGTATGAACCGTTCGTTCGATATTGCTTGCAACGATCCAGATTTGCTGCGGTGCGTCTATGGCTGTGGTGGCAAAAACCGTGTACGGCATTTCTTTTGTTTTGTTTTGAAAAAGACAAGCAAAGGATATCGGAACGGCAGAATAGGATTTCGGAGAATGGATGGGTCGGATGATATATTTTTCCATATACGCATACTCATGTTGTTTAGATGTATTTTTTATTTGAATTTTATGCATTTGAGTACTTTTTTAAATATAATTTTTAAAGTATTTTATCTAAAATGACAAAAGGAGTTTGTGGCACAAAATTGAAAAAACTGTGGGGACACCATGAACTTGAGCTTCCCCCATAAAAAGTAAATACGAAGAATCTACATAGCTGTCCATTTAATTATTGAAAATTGTTACTATTAAAACTGAAAGGAAATGGAGTGCCATGAACAAGAAGGCGAGAGAGGTGGATATTAAAAGCTCCCGCTCCTTATAAACTTTATACTTAGAAGATGGTTAATAGTATAGTCAGCTGCGGAAAATTGCTTATGGAGCTCGGCTTTCATGGAGTCCGGTTTCTAAAAATTCAAAATTGAACAAAACTCATATATTTCCAATTTCAAAAAATACTGAAAAATACGGACATACATGAAGGCATAACACATGTGTGTGTAAATTTCAGGACGAAATACGTTGAAATGACGGTTGTGCAAAAAAAATGGCTTTTCAACACATGATACTATTCATCTCAAAAGGTCGTGAATTTGTTCTTTTTGCACAGATCGCATCTCAAGGTATTTCATTATGAAGTTTTACACACATACACATCACATCCTTGTGTGCTTGTATAGAAAATTTTAGATTTTTCTGAAGCTAAAATGTATGAAATTTGTTTTTTTTAATTCGGCCTCCATGAAGGCCGAGCTCCAAAGTGTCATTCTCAATTAGTTGTTGGCTATATGATATTGCCACATCATCTATAACAAACCTTATAGCCGGCAAAATATAATAGTCAGATGTAAGGGCATCTTCAGCACCGACCCTCAGACCGCTTGTATACATTCGGACCGCGCGGTTCAGACCATGGAAGCCATCCAACGCGGGCCTGTATCGCTCCGCTGAGCGGTCTGACGTGTTTTCTCCCGCATATTGGAAACAAAGGGGGGTTGCGGGAGTCCGAAGAACAACCACGTAGGACCCCCCCCCACACACACACACACCTCCCCCTTGCTTTGCATCCGCCCCTCCACCTTCGCCGATGTACGTCTCCGGCTGCCAAAGAGGCATTGCCGGACTTCCACAACCGACACTGATGTGCCTGCTCGCCTTTACGACAACGTTTCCACCCCGTTGTCGTTTGCACCCTGGTACACTTTGCCCCCCTATCGACGACCTCCATGACGGACACCACGCTCGGCCCGGCAGGTGTTTGGTTAAATGCCATTGAGCTTATTTTCGAACATTATGTCGTTTTTAGAGTATGAAGGATGGCGAGCTACTCGACCATGGAGGATGAGTTGTTGTGCGATGCGTGGTTGGCCGTATCCATGGCTTTTGTAGGTAGGAGCAAATGGGGGACCTTCTGGCAGCAAGTGCATGAATCATTTCACGCACGAAAACATATTGCGCCCTACGACATGTATGCCATTTAATAACATAATGTGAGGTCATTATCGTATCGCCGGTATACTATCCAGACCAGCGTCTCCAAGTTCTGTAACGTGGTTCGTCCGCTGGAGATAAGGTGGTCACTGCACGCGGCTGTGGACGAGGTCACAAGTTTTGCTTCCTCTTGCTCAACTTGTTGATGGATTCGTCCACTCAATGTTGGTCTACACATTATCACTACTAGGGAAAAGCTTATAGGCAGACGCTTACTAGTAGCGAGGGTTTATACCCCTCGCTACTGCTACTTACTAGTAGCGCGGGTTTTTGCCCATCCCAACTACTAAGTTGATAGTAGTAGCGCGGGTTTTTATGAAGGAAATATGCCCTAGAGGCAATAATAAATGTGCTATTTTATATTTCCTTATTCATGATAAATGTTTATTATTCATGCTAGAATTGTATTGACCGAAAACCTTAATACATGTGTGAATACATAGACAAAACACCGAGTCCCTAGTGAGCCTCTACTTGACTAGCTCGTTGATTAGAGATGGTTAAGGTTTTCTAACCATGGACATGAATTGTCATTTGATAACGGGATCACATCATTAGGAGAATGATGTGATGGACATGACCCATCCGTTAGCTTAGCATTTTGATTGTTCAGTTTTATTGCTTTCTTCATGTCGAATACATATTTCTTCGACTATGAGATTATGCAACTCTCGGATCCGGAGGAATACCTTGTGTGCTATCAAACTTCACAACATAACTCAGTGATTATAAAGATGCTCTACAGGTATCTCCGAAGGTGTTTGTTGGGTTGGCATAGATCGAGATTAGGACTTGTCACTCCGAGTATCGGAGAGGTATCTCTGGGCCCTCTCGGTAATGCACATCATAATAAGCCTTGCAATCAATGTGACTAATGAGTTAGTTGCAGGATAATGTATTACGGAATGAGTAAAGAGACTTGCCGGTAACGAAATTGAACTAGGTATGAAGATACCGACGATTGAATCTCAGGCAAGTAACATACCGATGACAAAGGGAATAACGTATGTTGTCATTACGGTACGACCAATAAAGATCTTCGTAGAATATGCGGGAACCAATATGAGGATCCAGGTTCCGCTGTTGTTTATTGACGGGAGAGGTGTCTCGGTCATGTCTACATAGTTCTCGAACCCGTAGGGTCCGCACGCTTAACGTTCGATGACGATTTTGTATTATATGAGTTATGTGATTTGGTGACCGGATGTTGTTAGGAGTCCCAGATGAGATCACGGACATGACGAGGAGTCTCAAAATGGTCGAGAGGTAAAGATTCATATATTGGACGATGATATTCGGACACCAAAAGTGTTCCGAGGGTACCGGGTACATATCAGGTCACCGAAAGGGGTTCCGGGCATCCCCCCGGCAACTACATGGGCCTAATGGGCCAAGAAGGGGACAGACCAACCCCTAGGGGGATGGTGCGCCCCATGTAGGCCAAAATAAGGGGGAAGGAAAGAGAGGAAGAGATAAAGGAAGGGGAGCAATTCGGCCTCCCCCTTCCTTCTCTCCTCCCTCCTCCTTCCTTCCACCTCCGGATGAATATGGAAGGGGGAAGGCCGAATTGGGAGGCGCCCAAGTAGGATTCCTCCTACTTGGGGCGCCCCCTTGGCCGCCTCTCCTCCCCTCCAAACTGTGGAGGGGGGCGCCGCACACAGCTAACAATCGTTGTTGTGTGTTCTAGCGGTGCCCCCTCCACAGTTTACTCCTCCGGTCATATTGTCGTAGTGCTTAGGCGAAGCCCTGCGCGGATCACAGATAATCCACAAGTATAGAGGATTGCAAAAGTTTTTGAGGGTAGAGTATTCAACCCAAATTTATTGATTCGACACAAGGGGAGCCAAAGAATATTCTCAAGTATTAACAATTGAGTTGTCAATTCAATCGCACCTGAAAAGACTTAATATCGACAGCAAAGTATTTAGTAGCAAAGTAATATGGAAGTAACGGTAACGGTGGCAAAAGTAATAGTATTAGTTTTGTAGTGATTGTAACAGTGGCAACGGAAAAGTAACTAAGCAAAGATCAATATGTGACAAGCTCATAGGCAATGGATCAGTGATGGATAATTATGTCGGATGCGATTCCTCATGCAACAGTTATAACATAGGGTGACATAGAACTAGCTCCAGTTCGTCAATGTAATGTAGGCATGTATTCCGAATATAGTCATACGTTCTTATGGAAAAGAACTTGCATGACATCTTTTGTCTTACCCTCCCGTGGCAGCGGGTCCTATTGGAAACTAAGGGATATTAAGGCCTCCTTTTAATAGAGTACCGGACCAAAGCATTAACACTTAGTTAATACATGAACTCCTCAAACTATAGTCATCACCTGGAGTGGTCCCGATTATTGTCACTTCGGGGCTACCGAATCATAACACATAGTAGGTGACTATTGACTTGCAAAATAGGATCAAGAACTCACATATATTCATGGAAACATAATAGGTTCAGATCTGAAATCATGACACTCGGGCCGTAGTGACAAGCATTAAGCATAGCAAAGGCATAGCAACATCAATCTCAGAACATAATGGATACTAGGGATCAAACCCTAACAAAACTAACTTGATTACATGATAAATCTCATCCAACCCATCACCGTCCAGCAAGCCTACGATGGAATTACTCACGCACGGCGGTGAGCATCATGAAATTGGTGATGGAGGAAGGTTGATGATGACGATGGCGATGGATTCCCCTCTTCGGAGCCCCGAACGGACTCCAGATCAGCCCTCCCAAGAGAGATTAGGGCATGACGGTGGCTCCGTATCGTAAAACGCGATGAATCCTTCTCTTTGTTTTTTTCTCCCCGAACGTGAATATATAGAGTTGGAGTTGAGGTCGATGGAGCATCAGGGGGCCCATGAGGCAGCCCCCCCCCTCGTGGACAGGGTGTGGGCCCCCTGACGTTGATTCTTTCGCCAGTATTTTTTATATATTCCAAAATACTCTCTGTTGATTTTCAGGTCATTTCGAGAACTTTTATTCCTGCACAAAAATAACACCATGGCAATTTTGCTGAAAATAGCGCCAGTCTGGGTTAGTTCCATTCAAATCATGCAAGTTAGAGTCCAAAACAAGGTCAAAAGTGTTTGAAAAAGTAGATACGATGGAGACGTATCAACTCCCCAAAGCTTAAACCCTTGCTTGTCCTCAAGCAATTCAGTTGACAAACTGAAAGTGATAAAGAAAAACTTTCACATACTCTATTTCATCTTGCTGTTGTAAATATGTAAAGCCAGCATTCAAGTTTTCAACAAAGATTATGAACTAACCATATTCACAATAATATTTAGGTCTCATGTTTACTCATATCAATGGCATAATCAACTAGCGAGCAATATTAATAAATCTCGGATGACAACACTTTCTCAAAACAATCATAATATGATATAACAAGATGGTATCTTGCTAGCCCTTTCTCAGACCGCAAAACATAAATGCAGAGCACCTCTGAAGATCAAGGACCGACTAAACATTGTAATTCATGGTAAAAGAGATCCAGACACAGTCATACGCAATGTAAACTAATAGTAATACATGCAAATGACAGCGGTGCTCTCCAACTGGTGCTTTTTAATAAGAGTATGACGACTCAACATAAAAGTAAATAGATAGGCCCTTCGCAGAGGGAAACAGGGATTTGTAAAGGTGCCAGAGCTCGATTTTTGAAACATAGATGAATAATATTTTGAGTGGTATAGTTTCATTGTCAACATAACAACCGAGAGATCTCGATATCTTCCATGCTACACACATTATAGGCAGTTCCCAAACAAAATGGTAAAGTTTATACTCCCTCTACCACCAACAAACATCAATCCATGGATTGTCCGAAACAACGGTTGCCTCCAACTAACAAAAATCCTGGGGGAGTTTTGTTTGCAATTATTTAAATTTAAGCATGGGACTGGGCATCCCGATTACCAGCCATTTTCTCGTGAGTGAGGAACAGAGTCCACTCCTCTTGAGAATAACCCGCCTAGCATGGAAGATATAGACAACCCTAGTTGATACATGAGCTATTCGAGCATACAAAGCAGAATTTCATTTGAAGGTTTAGAGTTTGGCACATACAAATTTACTTGGAACGGCAGGTAGATACCGCATATAGGAAGGTATGGTGAACTCATATGGAATAACTTTTGGGGTTTATGGAAGTGGATGCACAAGCAGTATACCCGCTTAGTACAAGTGAAGGCTAGAAAGAGATTGGGAAGCGACTAGCTACAGAGCGACAATAGTCATGAACATGCATTAAAATTAATCAACACTGAGTGCAAGCACGAGTAGGATATAATTCACCATGAACATAAATATCGTGGAGGCTATGTTGATTTTGTTTCAACTACATGCGTGAACATGTGCCAAGTCAAGCCACTCGAATCGCTCAAAGGAGGATACCACCCTATCATACCACATCACAACCATTTTAATAGCATGTTGGCACACAAGGTAAACAATTATAAACTCATATCTTATTAAGCATGTCATGAGCAACTATAATCTCTAATTGTCATTGCAAACATGTTTCATTCATAATAGGCTGAATCAGGAACGACGAACTAATCATATTTACAAAAACAAGATAGGTCGAGTTCATACCAGCTTCTCTCATCTCAATCAGTTCATCATATATCGTCATTATTACCTTTCACTTGCACGATCGAACGGTGTGGATAATAATAATAATGCACGTGCATTGGACTAAGATGGAATCTGCAAGCATTCAACACAAGGGAGAAGACAAGGTAATACGGGCTCTTTGTTGCATATGAGAGCCACTCAATATTTTCATCATGGTCTTCTCCTCTCGACCCCCAAAGAAAAGAAAAGAAACAAAACTATTTACACGAGAAAGCTCCCAACAAGCAAAAGAAGAACGAGAAATATTTTTGGGTTTTCTTTTAATTACTACTACTACAGACATGGAAAGTAAACTAGCTAAAAGCTACAACTATTTTTTTGGTTTTTCTTAAGGTTTTTCAAACACACAAGAAGAATGCTGGAAAAGAAAATAAACTATCATGGATAGTACAATGAAAAAGTATGAGCACTAACAACTGGCATGAGTGTGTGAACATGAATGTAATGTCGGTGAGAAATACGTACTCCCCCAAGCTTAGGCTTTTGGCCTAAGTTGGTCTATGCCCACGCATAGCCTGGTGGATATCCAAAGTTGTAGCTGGGGTCGTACTGAGATGCAGCGGCTATTGCTTGATGAGCTGGATCTTGGAGGCGAGCTGCCTCCATCCTCCTCTCATACTCGTTCGCCTCCTCCCTGGTTATAACATATCTCCCTTTTGTCTGAAAGTCAAAGAAAGCAGGAGCAGGGAGAGCAACATGGACAGTACGACGTCTATCAAAGATTAGTCGGTATTGGAGGAACTGTTCGTTCCTCTCAACAAACTGATGACGAACCATAGCATTATAATCTAGATAAGCAGGAGGCAATTCCATATCATTCTCATGTATGGGTATCTCAAGATAATTAGCTACACGGGTTGCATAAATTCCACCAAACAAGTCTCCACTTAAACTATTAAGATGCAACCTTCGTGCAAAAATAGCCCCCAAGTTATATTGTCTATCACCTAATACCGCACTCTTGAGGACACTAAGATCTGGAACGCACATGTGGCAAGCCTCATCTTTACCATTAATGCATCTACCCACGAAGAGATTAAAAAAATGTATGGCAGGAAAATGAATGCTCCCTATGGTAGCTTGTGTGATTTCTCTAGATTCCCCCATAGTGATACTAGCAAGAAAGTCTTTGGCCCTGTTTGGTTCGGCTGTGGATTTCTAAAAGCAGCTGTAAAAAATCTGTTGTGGAAAAACAGCTGTGGAAAATCTGATGTGAAAAAGATGTAGGTCATTTGACAAACTAGGTGATACAACATTTTCAGATTTTGGCCCGCAACGGAATCAGATTTTGGAAAGCACGTCCTGGGTTGCTTCCGCTTTTGGTTCAGATTTTGACAGCGGATTTCTGGAATCGGATTTTGTTGGGTTCGTCCTTTGGTTCAGATTCTGCTATGCGGCAGCGGAATCTGTCTATAAAAGCTGAACCAAACAGGGCCTTTATATTCAGATTTGCGAGGTTCACTAACATTGCCCCAGTGCGGGAGTTTACAAGCAGTATTAAAATCTTCTAGGTCCATGGTATATGATTTACCATAAAGATCAAATAAAACAGTGTGAGAATTGCACGAGGATGTAAATTTAAACCTTCTCACAAATGAATCAGTTAGGTAACAGTATTGCGGGCACTTATCTGACACGAAGCCCTCAAGGTTAGCATTACACACATACGCGTCAAGTTCATCCTTAATACCCGCTCCGACCATAAAATCTTCTAACGTCAAGTTCATAGTCTGACTCACGTATCGCGAGCCTAGGTGCCTGCTTCCTTGAGGAACCACCTTGGTAAATTTTCCTAAACATATTTCTTCCTCTGAAAAATTTCTGAAAATTTTAGTGACTCAAAATAAAAGTGAACCCAACTCAACAAGATTGATAGCAACTACTCCTACAAGTGCCTAGAGGCCATATCATGCATTAAAACTACTTTTGACCACATAAATTTGACTTGCAAGCTCAAGAACAGGGTCACCTAAGCAGCAAAAATTTGCAATAAATAAAACACTAGAACAAAAACTAATTGGACCATTGGAGGAGTCACATACCGAAGAACAATCCCCCAAAGCAGTTTTGTGAATGGAGTTTTGAGCAAGGAGATCGAAAATGGCAGCAAGATGAGCTAGAACACGGGTTTGAGCTATGGGAGAATTTTTTCTGGAGGAAGACGAAGTGTGTGGGTGCAAGAATAAGTGGAGGGGACCCACGTGGGGTCCATGAGGCAGGGGGCACGCCCCAGGGGGGTGGGTCCCCCCGGTGTGTTCTTAGTGCCAAATATTCTTAAATATTTTAGAAAAAAATCATATAAAATTTTCAGGGCATTTGGAGAACTTATATTTTTGGGGTATTTTTTAATGCAAGGATAATTCAGAAAACAGACAAAAAATACTATTTTTGCTTTATTTAATCTAAATAACAGAAAGTAAAAAGGGGGTACAGAGAGTTGTGCTTTCTAACTTCATCCATCTCATGCTCATCAAAAGGAATCCACTAACAAGGTTGATCAAGTCTTGTTAACAAACTCTTTCCGAATCGCATGAAACCGGAGAATTTTCGAATAACACTAGGTTACCTCAACGGGGATGTGCACATCCCCAACAATAAGAATATCATATTTCTTCTTGACAGCAGGAAGAGGGAATTCAAAACCTCCAATAGTAATTGTTGAAGTTTTTCCAATATAATTTATACTGTGGACTTGAGGTTGTTTCCTCGGAAAGTGTACCGTATGCTCATTACCATTAACATGAAAAGTGACATTGTCTTTGTTGCAATTAATAACAGCCCCTGTAATATTCAAAAAGGGTCTACCAAGAATAATAGACATACTATCGTCCTCGGGAATATCAAGAATAACAAAGTCCATTAAAACAGTAACGTTTGCTACCACAACAGGCACATCCTCACAAATACCGACAGGTATAGCAGTTGATCTATCAGCCATTTGCAAAGATATTTCAGTAGGTGTCAACTTATTCAAATCAAGTCTACAATATAAACAGAGAGGAATAACACTAACACCGGCTCCAAGATCACATAAAACAGTTTTAACATAGTTTCTTTTAATGGAGCACGGTATAGTTGGTACTCATGGATCTCCAAGTTTCTTTGGTATTCCACCCTTAAAAGTATAATTAGCAAGCATGGTGGAAATTTCAGCTTCCGGTATCTTTCTTTTATTTGTAACAATATCTTTCATGTACTTAGCATAAGGATTTATTTTAAGCATATCAGTCAAACGCCTTCTCTTGGCGGGCGGCTTCACGCTCCCGGTCGGGTTTGCCGCGCGCTTCACGGCCTGGGCCCGTGGCACAACATTGTCCTACCCATGCGGCTGACTGGCTGCCGGTGCTCCCCGAGACGACTCAGCTCCTGCCGCACTGCCTCCTCCGCCCGGTGCTGCTACATCAACAATTCGCATCAGCACTCCTAGTGCCGCCTCATGACCGACAGTTCAAGAAACAAGGACGAAACTTACCCGCATAGCATCCCGCGCCGATGTCGCCAGCTGCCTCCACCCCTCCGCTGTGGGCTGCGGGTTCCTCTGAGACGGCCCGCACCACTTGCTTCGGCGCCCGGTCGTAAGGATGCCGGATGGCATTCAGAAGCACTTCCCGCGTCGCGTCAGGGCAAACAAGAAGATGAGCAGTGGAAAAATACGAAGACCAAGGACTCACCATGGGTGCCGGGTTCGCCTGGCTGTACGGAGGTTTGCCGAACACCTAGTCGTCCCATAGCCCGGCCTTGGAGATATCGTTGACCCAACGCGTGACCTGGTCCGCCGCCAACCGCAAATTCAACATGCGGTCAGGGTCTTGAAGCCCGGCCATCTGACCGATGAGGTGGCTACGCTGCTGCAGCGGCAGCACGCGGCGCTTGATGAAGGCGATGATGAGATCGGTGCCGGTGAGCCCCTCCCGCTCCCTCATCTCCGACACCCGCGCGCACAGGTTTAGCACCTCCTGTGATGGGTTCTTGGGGTAGTAACCCCACTTTTTCTTCGCTCGCGGCGGCGCGTCGACAAAGGGCGGCAGATTGATACGGTCCACACCGAGGTTGCGAACGTAGAAGAAAGAATTCTGCCACTTCTTGGCAGAATCCTCCAGCGGCATCTTGGGGCAGTCGGTGCCCGACTGCTACGTCTTGAGCTTGCATTGGTTTTCCCCGAAGAGGAAGGGATGATGCAGCAGAGTAGCGTAAGTATTTCCCTCAGTTTTTGAGAACCAAGATATCAATCCAGTAGGAGGCCACGCTCAAGTCCCTCGTACCTGCACAAAGCGATAGCTACTCGCAACCAACGCAATTAGGGGTTGTCAATCCCTTCACGGTCACTTACGAGAGTGAGATCTGATAGATATAATATTTCTGGTATTTTTGGTATAAAGATGCAAAGTAAAAAGTAAAAGCAAAGTAAAAAAGCAAAGCAAGATTAAATGATGGAGATTGATATGATGAGAATAGACCCGGGGGCCACAGGTTTCACTAGTGGCTTCTCTCAAGAGCATAAGTATTCTATAGTGGGTGAACAAATTACTGTTGAGCAATTGATAGAATTGAGCATAGTTATGAGAATATCTAGGCATGATCATGTATATAGGCATCACGTCCGTGACAAGTAGATCAAAACGATTCTGCATCTACTACTATTACTCCACTCATCGACCGCTATCCAGCATGCATCTAGAGTATTAAGTGAAAAACAGAGTAACGCCTTAAGCAAGATGACATGATGTAGAGAGATAAATTCATGCAATATGAAATAAAACCCATCTTGTTATCCTCGATGGCAACGATACAATACGTGCCTTGCTGCCCCTTCTGTCACTGGGTAAGGACACCGCAAGATCGAACCCAAAGCTAAGCACTTCTCCCATGGCAAGAACTACCAATCTAGTTGGCCAAACCAAACGGATAATTCGAAGAGACTTGCAAAGATAACCAATCATACATAAAAGAATTCAGAGAAGATTCAAATATTATTCATAGATAGACTTGATCATAAACCCACAATTCATCAGTCTCAACAAACACACCACAAAAAGAAGATTACATCGAATAGATATCCACAAGAGAGGGGGAGAACTTTGTATTGAGATTCAAAGAGAGAGAAGAAGCCATCTAGCTACTAACTATGGACCCGAAGGTCTGAGGTAAACTACTCACACTTCATCGGAGAGGCTATGATGATGTAGAAGCCCTCTGTGATGACGGCCCTCTTCCGGCGGAGCTCCGGAACAGGCCCCAAGATGGGATCTCGTGGATACAGAAAGTTGCGGCGGTGGAATTAGGTTTTTGGCTCCTGTTCTGATTGTTTGGGGGTACGTGTGTATATATAGGAGGAATAAGTACGCCAGAGGAGCAACGAGGGGCCCATGAGGCAGGGGGCGCGCCCTGGGGGGGGCGCCCCCACCCTCATGACTGCCTCTTTTGTTCCTTGGAGCAGGGTCCAAGTCTCCTGGATCACGTTCGGTGAGTGAGGGAGTCCTGGATTAGGGGGTGTCCGGATAGCCGGACTATACCTTCGGCCGGACTCCTGGACTATGAAGATACAAGATTGAAGACTTCGTCCCGTGTCCGGAAGGGACTTTCCTTGGCATGGAAGGCAAGCTTGGCGATACGGATATGTAGATCTCCTACCATTGTAACCGACTCTGTGTAACCCTAGCCCTCTCCGGTGTCTATATAAACCGGAGGGTTTTAGTCCGTAGGACGAACATACAATCATACCATAGGCTAGCTTCTAGGGTTTAGCCTCCTTGATCTCGTGGTAGATCTACTCTTGTACTACCCATATCATCAATATTAATCAAGCAGGAGTAGGGTTTTACCTCCATCGAGAGGGCCCGAACCTGGGTAAAAACATCGTGTCCCTTGTCTCCTGTTACCATCCGCCTAGACGCACAGTTCGGGACCCCCTACCCGAGATCCGCCGGTTTTGACACCGATATTGGTGCTTTCATTGAGAGTTCCTCTGTGTCGTCACTTTTAGGCCCGATGGCTTCTCCGATCATCAATAGCGATGCAATCCAGGGTGAGATCTTTCTGCCTGGCCAGATCTTCGTATTCGGCGGCTTTGCACTGCAGGCCAATTCGCTTGGTCATCTGGAGCAGATCGAAAGCTACGCCCCTGGCCATCAGGTCAGATTTGGAAGTTTGAGCTACACGGCCGACCTCCGCGGAGACTTGATCTTCGACGGATTTGAGCCGCAGCCGAGCGCGCCGCACTGTCACGATGGGCATGATCTAGCTCTGCTGCCGAACAGTGCCCTGGAGGCCGCACCCGCATCAGCTCCGACCCTTAATTTGGAGCCAACTACGCTAATCGAGGATGGGTGGTTGGACACCGCCTCGGGGGCTGCAATCTCCATGGCGATCGAGCCGAACACCAGCCCTATTCTCTGCGAAGCCCATGACTCCAAGGAGCCGGACTCCTCTCCAGACTCCGAGCCCTCCGCGCCCCTACCGATCGAACCCGATTGGGCGCCGATCATGGAGTTCACCGCCGCGGACATCTTTCAGCACTCGCCCTTCGGCGATATTCTGAATTCACTAAAGTCTCTCTCTTTATCAGGAGAGCCCTGGCCGGACTATGGTCAGCAAGGTTGGGATGCGGATGATGAAGAAATTCAAAGCCCACCCACCACCCACTTCGTAGCCACTGTCGATGATTTAACCGACATGCTCGACTTCGACTCCGAAGACATCGACGGTATGGGCGCCGATGCAGGAGACGATCAAGAACCAGCGCCTATAGGGCACTGGAAAGCCACCTCGTCGTATGATATATACATGATGGACACCCCAAAAGAAGGCAATGGCGATGGAACAGCGGAGGATGACCCCTCCAAGAAGCAGCCTAAGCGCCGGCGTCAACGACGCCGCTCTAAATCCCGCCAAAGCATAAACGGTGATTCCGGCACGGGAGATAATAACACCCCGGACAGTGCCGAAGACAACCACCTCCAGCAAGATTCAGCACAGGAGGATGGAGAAGCCAGCCCTCATGAGAGAGCGACAGACAGAGAGGTCGAGGACGATAATTATATGTGAGGGAGTCCTGGATTAGGGGGTGTTCGGATAGCCGGACGATACCTTCAGCCGGACTCCTGGACTATGAAGATACAAGATTGAAGACCCCGTCCCATGTCCGGAAGGGACTTTCCTTGGCGTGGAAGGCAAGCTTGGCGATATGGATATGAAGATCTCCTACAATTGTAACCGACTCCATGTAACTCTAACCCTATCCGGTGTCTATATAAACCAGAGGGTTTTAGTCCGTAGGACAACATACACATCAACAATCATACCATAGGCTAGCTTCTAGGGTTTAGCCTCCTCGATCTCGTGGTAGATCTACTCTTGTACTACCCATATCATCAATATTAATCAAGCAGGACATAGGGTTTTACCTCCATCGAGAGGGCCCGAACATGGGTAAAACTTCGTGTCCCTTGCCTCCTGTTACCATCCGGCCTAGATGCACAGTTTGGGACCCCCTACCCGAGATCCGCCAGTTTTGACACCGACATTGGTGCTTTCATTGAGAGTTCCTCTATGTCGTTGCCATCAGGAAGGATGCCTCACCCCGTCTTTAAAGACGGCACCGTTGCTAAGGGAGCTTTGGCTGTCGGCCAAACCCTCCGGTTAGGTGGCTTTCTTATGACCGCCTGTTCGGCTTCTGCATCGACGATGACCTCTCGAGCCATCAAAAACAATCTTCATGTCAACTCGGAGCTCGCCGAGCAGTTAGATCCAATAGAGCTTTCCTCCATAAACGAGCTCTTGGATCGCTTCGCCGCCCTCGGAGTCGCTACGGATTACGACCAGATTGGGCCTAAAACTGATCTGAGAGAGATTAACTCTCCCCAAGTCACCCATCACGTTGCCGTGGTAGAGGGACAGTGCGGCGATCCTTCATCTATCTTAAGGACTAGCTACGTCCGGATTCCCGATCCCTCCAAGCCGGATACCCGCGGAGGGGAGGATATCACTCAAGACCTGAACTTAGAGTCAGGCGATGGGCTGGATTCATTAGACAACATCCAGGAATCCAAATTTTCGAGTTCAGAAATTCCTCGGCCTCTGAGCCTTAGATGGGGTGAGGCTTCGAATTTAATTCCACCCACCCACCCCAACATAAGCGATCTATCCAAAATCAGGCAAGAACCCGATGAAACAGTACATCATTACTGGGCCAGATTCCTCCTGGTTAAGAACAGGCTAAGGGACTGCCGCGAGGAAGACGCAATCTCAATCTTCTGCAATAACTGCACGGATAAGGGAATACTCAACGCCATAAGTCGCCGTGATATTACACGCTTCGCTGACTTGGCGTCCATTGTATGAAAGTACTGTGCGATGGAAAGCGCCTGGAAAACCGAAATAAAATTTTGGGACAATTCGGCCCTGAATACAAACCCAGTCCGAAATAAAAGGGTGCATCATCACCAGTCACCCGGGTCAAGCACTAAAAAGCAAAAACCCTCTACAGGGCATGGAACCGTACTGGAAGGGTGGCTTAATGGACCCTGTAAAATTCACAGTACAGAGGACGCCACACCAACTCACAGCCTCAGAGCATGTTGGATACTCTGGCAGGTGGCCAAAATTGGCGAAAATCTCCTAATTCCGGAGGCCACAGAAAGCCACCCCAGAGACACCAATACGACATTAACAGTCTTCGAGACTTTCGCATCAAATAATATGCGAAAAAGGACACTCCGCAGCCTTGCCGAAGTCTACCAAGTAGCAACAATAAACCCATGGAGTGACACATCCATTACCTTTAACGCCAGTTATGAACCTAAATTCCGAACAGCCCGAGCACCAGCCGCATTGGTCCTCAGTCCAATAGTGGACAACTTTTGTCTTACCAAGGTACTCATGGACGGTGGCAGCGGATTGAACCTCATTTACGAGGAGACTCTTCAAAAAATGGAAATAGACTAGAACCGCATTGAGCGAAGAAGCACAACCTTTAGAGGAATAATCCCCAGTCGGGAAGCGCGCTGTACAGGAAAAATCACACTAGATGTGGTGTTCGGCACGCCGGATAATTACAGGTCCGAAGAGGTCTCCAGGTGGCTCCGTTCAGCAGCGGTTATCACGCTCTGCTAGGGCGGGAAGCATTTATAATCTTCCAAGCAATACCCCATTATGGGTACATGAAGCTCAAGATGCCCGGGCCTAATGGGATCATCACTCTCGCTAGTGATCCGGACATAGCACTCCGCGCCGAAAACAAGACAGCCACACTGGCCCTCAAGGCACTATCCGAAGCCCTAGCGGCTGAGGAGCTGACTGCGCTGCGCTCTACAGTGAATAGGGATGATGTGGTACTCGACAAAAGATCCAAGTCCACCTCCTTTAAACCGGCGGACGAAATAGTCAAATTCCAAGTCCATCCAACGGACCCCAATAAAACAGCTTCCATCGGGGCACAGTTAAACCCTGATGTCGACGCCACATTGCGAGAGTTCCTACGAGAGAACTATGACATTTTCGCCTGGCACCCTTCAGACATGCCAGGAATCCCACGCAGGCTGGCCGAGCATAGCTTAAATATCCAAACAGGATTCAAACCTGTCAAACAGGCTCTTCGGCATTTTTCCGAACCTAAGAGACAGGCCATGGGAGAGGAGCTAGCAAAGCTATTGGAGGCCGGATTCATCAGAGATATAAAACATCCGGACTGGCTAGCAAACCTAGTGATGGTACCAAAGAAGGACAAATCCTAGCGCCTGTGTGTTGATTTTAAAGACCTTAACAAGGCTTGCCCAAAGGATCCCTTCCCCCTCCCCCGCATCGATCAAATTATCGACGCTACCGCAGGACACGATTCGTTGTGTTTCCTCGATGCATATTCTGGCTACCATCAAATTAAGATGGCAGAACCAGACCAAGCCGCAACGGCATTTATCACACCATACGGGCCATTCTGCTTCAACACGATGCCCTTCGGGCTCAAAAACACCGGCGCAACATATCAGCGCATGATTCAGACATGTCTGGCAAGCCAGATCGGCAAAACAGTGGAGGCATATGTAGATGACGTGGTCGTCAAAACAAGACATGTTGAATCTCTAGTAGACGACTTGAGGCTCACATTTGATAACCTCCGAACATACGACATCAAGCTCAACCCGGAAAAATGCGTTTTCGGCGTTCCAGCCGGAAAGCTCTTGGGCTTCATTGTATCCAGTAGAGGAATTGAAGCAAATCCAGCCAAGATCCGAGCTCTGTCGCAACTGGATATCCCAAAGGACCTCAAACAAATACAAAAGTTAACCGGATGTGTGGCGGCTCTAAGCCGCTTTATCTCCCGCTTGGGAGAAAAGGCCCTACACCTTTACCGCCTCCTTCGGCACACCGAACACTTCAAATGGACGGACGCAGCCACGGCCGGACTCGACGAAATAAAAGCCATACTGGCAACAAACCCAGTCCTGGCCGCGCCAAACATTAGCGAACCAATGCTATTATACATTGCAACAACACATCAGGTTGTAAGCGCAGTGCTCGTCGTCGAACGAGAAGCGGACGGACACAAATTCCCCCTTCAAAAGCCGGTCTATTATGTGTCCACTGTCCTCACTCCCTGCAAATCATGGTACCCGCATTATCAAAAGATTGCATACGCAGTATTCATGGCATCCCGGAAGCTACGACACTACTTTCAAGAGTGTTCAATAACAGTAGCCTCGGAAGTACCACTTAACGATATTATAAACAACTGTGACGCAATGGGCCGGATTGCGAAATGGGCCATCGAGGTCCTCCCGTTCGACATAACTTATAAGCCACGACGAGCCATCAAGTCACAAGTCTTGGCCAACTTCGTCGCAGAATGGACGGAGGCCGAACTCCCTAAAGAGTACGGCACATATTCAAATTGGATCATGCATTTCGACGGCTCCAAGATGTTGGCTGGACTGGGGGCTGGCGTCGTTTTGACGTCCCCCACAGGAGACACAGTTCAATACATACTACAGATTATGTACACGGACTCCAACAATGCAGCCAAATATGAGGCCTTTTACATGGTCTCCGGATGGCAGTATCCATGGGCATCCAATGCCTAGAGGTGCGCGGGGACTCGAACCTCGCAATATCCCAAATAAATGGAGACTTCGATGCTAAGGATCCAAAAATGGCAGCTTACCGCAACGCCATCCTAAAAATGTCAGCTCGGTTCGAGGGGCTTGAATTTCACCATATAGCCCGGGAAAATAATCAGGCGGCAGATGTCCTGGCACGCATCGGCGCAAAACGTGATGTAGTCCCCCCAACATCTTCTTGGAAAGGCTGTTCAAGCCATCCGTAGCATGGGAAGGGGAGCCGAACAATAACAGCCCGGACCCAACCGCACTGCCCGACACCGAACATTCTGACACAATCGGAGGCTCTGCCAATGAAATAACACCTTCAGCCCACGTAATAATGGCCGTCATCGCCCCGTGGACAGAACCATTCCTCGCCTACCTTACTAGGCAGGAACTCTCCGAGGACCAAAATGAGGCACGCCGCATAGTGCGGTGATCCAAAGCCTACAGAGTCCACGAGGGATAGCTTTATAAGAAAAGCACTACCGAAGTCCTTCAAAGGTGCATCTCCGAAGAGGAGGGGCGGAATCTCCTGGCTGAAATTCATGCCGGACTCGGCGGTCATCACGCCGCAGCCCGGTCCCTTGTAAGCAAGGCCTTCCGTACAGGATTTTATTGGCCGACGGCCCAGGCAGACGCTCAGGACTTAGTCCAACGATGCACCGGTTGCCAGCTCTTTGCAAACCAAAGCCATATGCCACCCACCGCCCTCCAAACCATCCCCATTACTTGGCCCTTTGCGGTCTGGGGGCTTGACATGGTTGGACCCCTTAAAGGCGGAACCCACAAGCAAAAATACTTACTGGTCATGGTGGATAAGTTCACCAAATGGATAGAAGCCAAGCCTGTTAAGACGGCCAAATCCGGACCTGTGATAGACTTTATATCCGGGGTTGTACACCGTTACGGCATCCCCCACAACATCATCACTGATAATGGCATGAACTTCACGGCCGACGAGGTAAAACTCTGGTGCAAAAACATGGGCATCAAGCTCGATTATGCTTCCGTCTATCACCCACAAACTAATGGCCAGGTCAAACGTGCAAATGGTCTTATCATGAGCGGCATCAAACCCAGATTAGTGCGGTCCCTCAAGGAATCTAACACGCACTGGGTAGAGGAGCTCGACTCCATACTCTGGGGGCTGCGGACCACGCCGAATCGCACCACCGAATACACACCATTCTTTATGGTGTACGACGCAGAGGCAGTTTTGCCTTGCGACATAATTCATGACTCACCTCGAGTGCGCATGTACGAAGAAAGAGAAGCCGAGCTTGATCGGCAGGACAGCTTGGACGCATTGGAGGAGGAGCGTGACGTGGCAAAAGCCCGTTCCGCATTCTATCAACAGCAGGCTCGAAGATACCAAAGCAGAGAAGTACGGGCCAAAAATTACAACGTTGGCGAATTAGTTCTACGACTACCGGACAAGAAAAAGGACAAACTCAAGCCCAAGTGGGAAGGTCCCTTCATAATCGACCAAGTCCTGACTGGTGGAGCGTACCGCCTGCGGGATGCATCGGATAACCGACTCGAGCCAAACCCATGGAACGCAGCCCGTCTCCGAAGATTCTATGCCTAGCGTCGGACTCTGTGTTCGTCTCCTTCCTCTGTCCATTTTGTTATATTTTCTGTCTTACATTTCTCTTCTCTCTCTCTCTCTCTCTCTCTCTCTCTCTTATAGCCTCTAAAGGCTCATAAAATGACGCACTATCCGCGCTCATTAAACCTGGGGGCTTCTTTAAACAGAAGCTTATTCATGCGGGCTTCATGCCCAACACATGTGTCACACTTCCGCATGTACCTTTTATTCACCATTATATGCATCGATATGACTTAAGTTTTGGCCAAGCTGGGTTGCCTGGCTCCTGTGCTTACCCCTACGTTCCCGATTATTCGGCTAGGTGGTAAAGGGAGCACCTCTGCGATTGTTACTGCCGGGTCAGCCGGACGTGTACCTTAGACTGGGTGAAGCCGAAAGCTAGCGTTCTTAAGGGAATATTCGGTCGGTGAACTAAAGATGATCTTTTTTTATCTTTATCTATACACCCCTAGATGTTTTTCCTGCATTTCTTTTCGCAGCATGGACATGCACCTTAGGGCATGCCTCCCAGGGAAAGGAACCCCTAACGGAACTATTCTCCCTGGAAGATGTTTCTTACTAACCATGTAATATAACATACCTAGTCGGGCACTTGTCTGTTCACGCCCTAATGACCCCTACGCCTGGTCTCCATGCATTCCCCGGTTCCTATATAACTGCATGGGAATTCGGACACACTCCAGACCGTCAGGTCCCGAGGCTGAAGCGAAAAGGCCGGCCATGACAAATGATCTACAATCCGGCTAGAAGGCATTATAAATGTCAATTAAATTACATAGTCATTTTGACTGATTGTATTCCTCTTCAATACCATCTAACAGGATGTCTAATTTACAGTCCTGCTGGGAATACTTTGCGGCTAACTATACTTGGCTGTATACTAAGCTTACAGGGATCTCCTTCCCATCAGGCCCTACAGGACCGACCTCGGCCATGTGGTTGGGGTCAGCCTTTGCGTACCGCATCTTCACCATGGCCCAGGCCTCCCTAGCGCCTTGACGGCAGGCTGATATCTTCCACAATCGGAAGCGCCGCCGTGCTCCCTTTAGCTTCTCCGCAAGCTCTCCAAGACCTTCGGGCATGGAGACGGATGGCCACAGGGCCTGGGCGACGCCTCGCATCGCCTGCTGAACTCGATTGAGCAGTTGCGAGAGCTCGGGAAGAAGGTCACCCGTAGAACCGGGCATCTCCTCTGCAGGACGACCTGTTAGCACACCTACAGACATTGCTTTGTTAGTCGACTTCCCCGCCGAACTTTCTTTCAAAAGGTTCGTTCAAGCACTTACTAAATATGCCGCGCCGAAGCCGCTAATTCTCCTTCACGGAGTCTGACAGCTGGGCACGAACATCTTTTAGCTCGACGCCTAGCTTGGTGTTGGCATCTTGGAGATTGTTCTTCTCCCCCATCACCTTTATCAGCACCCTCTCACCAGCCTTTAGCTGGCGTAGGAGGTGTTGCCTTTCCGGGTTCAATCTGGTGCCATCTGCAATTTCATTTGTCAGATTCGCACCAAAGCCGTGCTTCGCAAAATACTTATCTTTCAAAGTATATATTACCAGAGGGGGTCTCCTTAGGCTCCCCTGCCGCGGCTAGTGTGGCCTCCAGTTGGGCTTTGCACTCTTCCAGCTCCTTGGACAGTAGGGAATTCTTTTCTGTAAGAACCTGCATACCAAATGATCCTTAAATCAGTTATTCTAACTGTTTCAAGTCTCGGGGGCTACTGCTATATATATAATTACCAAAATTTTCTTACCCGTATGTCTTTTACATATTGCTCCGTGGATCTAGCTAGACCATTTTGAGCGGCACGGAGGTGCGCATCTCCCGAGTTGAAGGCATCTAACGCCCCTTGGGAGAAACAAGTGTCGCGAAGAATTGTCCGGCGACGCCTGTGGTTCATGGCACTCTCCACCTCAGAGTTGGTGGCAGACAACCCGTCGACATCCTCCGTCGGAGGAGCGTCTGGCGCGCGCCTTGTGTTCGCCTCAGCCTCCGGACCAGGCTTTGGAGCCTGGCTGGTGGAGGCGCGATTGGCAGCCTCTTCGGGTATAGTCCGGCGAGGTCTCTTTGTCCTGAAGAGAGCACGAGTGTCAATGTGCCTCGAAGGTATAACACCTGGGATAAGGGGGGCGCGCCATACCTTTGTGCTGACGCCTCGGTCCGGACTGCACTTCTTTTCGGCCCACGGGGCCCTACGGCCCCTCGTTGACTTGTCGCCGCAGGTTCGGCCTTCCGCCTTAAAAACCTCCCCTGCAAAGTTTGTTGCAATCAGGAAACTGAACACGAGTGGCGGACACCTATTCGGGGTACTGGGACTTCGATCTCAGGTACCTGGGGCGTCAGGATTAGCCTTGGGTAATCGGCCATAATGGCCACCAAGGTGTTGTCCTCGCTCAATTGATAGAACACTCCATCAATCAGCTCCACAGATATGTCCGGATCCTCTTGAGAGGCCGGGTCGAGGGACCGTCCTGGGTCCTCGGGTTGTGGAGGAGGGCTGCTTATTTCCCTAACAGCCCGGCGCAGTTCCTGTGTTAAAGTCATCAGACTGAATATTTAACAATGGGAATACAAAACGGATGGACAAGTAAATACGGCCGCTTACCCAGCTCGGGGGATTGTGCATGGAGAATCCACCCTGAGGGTTGACACGGAGAAATTCCTCCTCTTCTCCCTTATACAAAGTGGACAAGATCTTTAGTAGAGCGGCAGCTGAATCTGGCCCCTTACGACCTTAGCGGGTGTCGTCGTCGTCCCCGTTGAAGTCCCACATGGGGTGGCTTCTATACTAAAGTGGCTGCACCCCCCGCATAATGCATTCGGCCATAACCCTGATCATGGTTAGTCCGAAATGGGCTAACAATCTTATTCGGCCCATCAGGTAAATGATGTCCCTGTCACTTTCCCTCTGAGGGCTCCGTAGGCGCCAGCTTAGGTGCTTCTTTAAGGGAGCACTGTTGAATTCAGGGAGGCCGATCCGGACATGATTCGGCAGCGGTACGTCTTCTATATAGAACCATTCCGAGGGCCAGTCTTCGGACGCCTTCTTTGGGGTTTCGGACAGATATCCGGTCCCGGCGATGCGCCACACTTCGGCTCCGCCCACTTGATACATTGACCCCTTCTTGGAACGGGGCACGAGGCAAAATAGCTCCTTCCACAGTCCGAAATAAGCTTCAACACTCAAGAACAGCTCGCAGAGGGCTACAAAGCCCGCGATATGCAATACTGAGGCAGGCGTGAGATGATGTAGCTGGAGGCCATAGAACTCCAGCAACCCCCGGAGAAATGGGTGGATTGGAAATCCGAGCCCCCTTATTAAGTAAGGGACAAGGCACACCCGCTCTCCTTTGGAGGGATTAGGGGCATTCTCTGCTTGCTCTCCGCCGTTGTAGACGGCAAGACCGGCTCGAACCAGGACCATATAGGCCGGGGGGAGAAATCCCTTGGTCTAGAGCGTCACTAGCTCGCTATGCGGGATGGAACATCTCTCCCAATATCGAGGCTTAGGGCTGGAAGGGCGAGGGGAGGAGTTGCGACAGCTGGCCATGGTGGAATGGACCTTTGTCGGATGCGCTCTGACGAACACTCGCGGAGGGGAGAAGGTGTGGATTGGATCTAAATCCTCGTCCCCTTAAATAGGGCAGCTCATTTACGCGGCTAGGGGTGTGAATGTAAAAACACTCAGACTTTTCATATTCGTTTGACACGTGGGAAGCGACCATTATTGGGCGTAGAAGCCAAGGAGCGCAACATCTACAAGAAAATGGACTTTATTCAAATAGGTACACGAAATTTGGAGGAGAACCCGCCTTGCAATGCCGAAGAGAATCTGCGCGCCGGACTCATCGTCATTGAAGCCTGGTTCGGGGGCTACTGAGGGAATCCTGGATTAGGGGTTGTTCGGATAGCCAGACTATACCTTCAGCTGGACTCTTGGACTATGAAGATACAAGATTGAAGACTCCGTCCCGTGTCCGGAAGGGACTTTCCTTGGCGTGGAAGGCAAGCTTGGCAATACGGATATGAAGATCTCCTACCATTGTAACCGACTCCATGTAACCCTAACCCTATCCGGTGTCTATATAAACCGGAGGGTTTTAGTCCGTAGCACAACATACACATCAACAATCATACCATAGGCTAGCTTCTAGGGTTTAGCCTCCTCAATCTCGTGGTAGACCTACTCTTGTACTACCCATATCATCAATATTAATCAAGCAGGACATAGGGTTTTACCTCCATCGAGAGGGCCCGAACCTGGGTAAAACTTCGTGTCCCTTGCCTCCTGTTACCATCCGGCCTAGACGCATAGTTCGGGACCCCCTACTCGAGATCCGCCGGTTTTGACACCGACAATATGCCTCCCTCCGAAGATGAGGCAAGCCTCGACGACGACGAATTTGTCATGCCGGAGGATCCCGTCGAACAAGAGCATTTCAAACGCAGGCTTATGGCCACGACGAGCAGCCTCAAGAAAAAACAGCGACAGCTTAGAGCTGATCAAGATTTGCTAGCCGACAGATGGACTGAAGTCCTTGCGGCCGAAGAGTATGAACTCGAATGCCCCTCCAAGAGCTACCCAAAGCGCAGGTTGCTACCCCGATTAGAGGAGGAAGCACCTAAACCACATCACCAGCGCATGATGCGGCCGACCGGCCACCCCGTGGCCGCGACAGAGAGGCCTCTCGGCCCTCCACTCAAGCCGCACCCCGGCGCCGCTCAGAAAATACCAAGGCACGGGAAAATGCGCCAGACGTGCGAGATATATTGGAGGACAAGGCAAGGCAAACAAGATCGATCTATGGATCACGTGGGTGCCCCACGACACGAGACGGTAATCGTCACTCCGGATACAGTAAATCCGGCCGGGCCGAACACAGTAGACAAAGCTCGTTTGAGCTGCATCGTGATATAGCCCAATATAGAGGCGCCGCACGCCCACTATGCTTCACAGATGAAGTAATGGATCATCAAATCCCCGAGGGTTTCAAACCCATGAACATCGAATCATACGATGGCATAACAGATCCTGCGGTATGGATCAAGGACTATCTCCTTCATATCCACATGGCCCGCGGTGATGACCTACACGCCATCAAATACCTCCCACTCAAGCTTAAAGGACCAGCTCGGCATTGGCTTAACAGCTTGCCAGCAGAATCGATTGGTTGTTGGGAGGACCTGGAAACCGCATTCCTCGACAATTTCCAGGGCACTTATGTGCGACCACCAGACGCCGATGACCTTAGCCACATAATTCAGCAGCCAGAGGAATCGGCCAGACAATTCTGGACACGGTTCCTAACCAAGAAAAATCAAATCGTCGACTGTCCGGATGCAGAGGCCCTAGCAGCCTTCAAGCATAACATCCGCGACGAGTGGCTTGCACGGCACCTAGGACAGGAAAAGCCGAAATCAATGGTAGCCCTCACCACACTTATGACCCGCTTTTGTGCGGGAGAAGACAGCTAGCTAGCTCATAGCAATAACATGACTAAGAGCCCTGGTAATTCAGATACCAAGGACAGCAGTGGCAGGTCGCGTCGCAACAAGCAAAAGCGCCGCATTAACGGCGACAATACTGAGGATACGGCAGTTAATGCCGGATTCAGAGGCTCTAAACCCAGTCAGCGGAAAAGGCCATTCAAAAGAAATACTCCGGGCCCGTCCAGTTTGGACCAAATACTCGACCGCTCATGCCAGATACATGGCACCCCTGAAAAACCAGCCAATCACACCAATAGGGATTGTTGGGTGTTCAAGCAGGCAGGCAAGTTCAATGCCGAAAGCAGAGACAAGGGGCTGCATAGCGATGACGAGGAGGAGCCCCGGCCGCCGAACAACAGTGGACAGAAAGGTTTTCCCCCACAAGTGCGGATGGTGAACATGATATACGCAACCCACGTCCCCAAGAGGGAGCGGAAGCATGCGCTAAGGGACGTATACGCGATGGAGCCAGTCGCCCCAAAGTTCAACCCATGGTCTTCCTGCCCGATCACTTTTGATCGAAGGGACCACCCCACTAGCATCCGTCATGGCGGATTCGCCGCATTGGTTCTAGACCCAATTATTGATGGATTTCACCTCACTAGAGTCCTTATGGACGGCGGCAGCAGCCTGAACCTGCTTTACTAGGATACAGTGCGGAAAATGGGCATCGATCCCTCAAGGATTAAACCCACTAAAACGACCTTTAAAGGCATCATACCAGGTGTAGAGGCCAACTGTACAGGCTCAGTTACACTTGAAGTGGTCTTCGGATCTCCGGATAATTTCCGAAGCGAGGAGTTAATCTTCGACATAGTCCCGTTCCGCAGTGGCTATCACGCACTTCTCGGGTGAACCGCATTTGCCAAGTTCAATGCGGTGCCGCACTACGCATACCTCAAGCTCAAGATGCCAGGCCCTCGAGGAGTCATCACGGTCAATGGAAACACCGAACTCTCTCTCCGAATGGAGGAGCATATGGCGGCTATCGTAGCAGAAGTACAAAACAGCCTCTCAAGGCAATTCTCCAGTCCGGCCATTAAACGTCTGGACACCGTCAAGCATGCCCGGAGTAACCTACAACAAGACCACCTGGCACGTTCCGAGCAAGCGTAGCAATGCGGCCCCAACCCCAGCCCTCGCGAACTTGCGAAACTAGTGTTGCGCGTACATAACTACGTTGTGGAAATACCATGGGCACAGGGGGAGGGGCACCATCACGGCATGCCCGCAACGCGGCTTAAACCGCACTAGGGACTGCCGATTTCTTATTTTTCTGTTATTTTTAGGACTCCATTCTTCGGAAGGCCTGTCCGGCAGTACAATTGCCGCACAAAGATACAACCAGGGAAGCAGAAAGCTGCGCCGCACTATGGAACTCTAAGGTGGTCTCTATAACGAGCAGTATACCTGTTTCACATACCATTCCGCAGCTCACCCCTGGAAAGGACATGTTAAATAGTCCCATCTTTTGCTTATTGCACTATTTGTATCGTTTTGCTTTGATCGCAGCTTTTTTAAATAAACAATGCATAGCTTCCATCTATTATTGCATTACTCTTTTTTACGAATATATGTTCATTAATGACATGTTGCACCCGTACACTTTGGTACGACCAATACGCCAGGGGCTTAAGTACCCCACAATACGGTGTGAGAAGTCCAAACACTTTCACAAGTGCGGCACCCCGAACTTATAGCATTATATGCATCGGCTCCGAATCATGTCTTGGGTCAATAGTTGGGTTTGCCCGGCTCCTATGTTTTGGTACCTTACGTTCCATTATATCGGCTAAGGTAGCACTAGGAGAACTACTGCGATTGTGCCCCAGTTGAGCTGGGCTAAGCACCTCAGTAGAGAAAGCTAAAACTGACCGTCATGATGAGGCGAGAGTTGGTCGCTGTTCGAGAGGTTTTCGAGTCCCTAAAGACTTATGCCGCTTAGAGCGAGGAGTCGGCTTTGTCCGGCCTAGGCGTGGATAGCGCCCCGAACTCGGTCTTCCGAACACTAGGGGCTTCACTGAAATTTAAAATTATAGAATTCTATGGCTAAGTGAGAGTGTTCAAGCATTATAGTCCGATTGCCTTGTTCGTTGTGTTGAGCGCCTCCCTCGAAGGACCCAAGAATGGGAAAAAGAGCGCTCACGTTTATCCCGAACACCCCAGCACTCGTGGCATGGGGGCAGAAGCCGACGACTCGCCATCTCTCAAATTTGATAAACGGCCGCACAAAAGGTAATATTTTAAATTCAAAAGCGTTGCTTAGCGCATATGGACAAGTTTTCAGCGTACAGGATCACAAATGCGAGTTTACTCAAAAATTACATCTTTGGAGCATTCATCCGCTATAAGGCGGGCACCCTTCAGGACGCCCTCATAATACGCCTCTGGGATGCGATGCTCCTTGCCCGGCGGCGGCCCGTCCTTCACCAGCTTCTCCGCATCCATCTTGCCCCAGTGCACTTTAGCACGGGCAATCGCCGTACGGGCACCTTCGATGCAGACGGAGTGCTTGATTACTTCAAGCCGTGGACAGGCATCCACCAACCGCCTCACCAGCCCGAAGTAGCTCCCAGGCAGAGCCTCTCCAGGCCAAAGCCGAACTATGAGGCCCTTTATGGCCTGTTTGGCCACCTTGTGGAGCTCGACCATTTGCTTCAGCTGGTCGCTCAAAGACACCAGGTGTCCGGCCTCAGCATACTGAGACCAGAACACCTTCTCTGTCGAGCTCCCCTCCTTGGATCGGTAGTAGGCGGCGGCATCAGACGCACTGCGGGGCAAATCTGCGAATGCTCCTGGCGAGCTCCGAACTCGGGTAAGTAACAAGTAATTCACTTTCATGTGCTTGCTTTGCATAATGAATGCCTTACCCGCCGCTATCTTCTTCATCGCTTCAATTTCTTGGAGGGCTTTCTGGGCTTCGGCCTTGGCAGACTTCGCGCTTTCGAGGGCTGCCGCAAGCTCGGACGCTTGCATCTTTGAGTCAAGCTCCAAACTCTCGTGTTTTTTCACGAGAGCCTGGAGCTCTTTCTGCACCTCCTCCACCCGTGCCTCATGCTTCCCTCTCTCTGTGTGCTCCGCGGCTGCTCTGTTTTCGGCCTCGGACAGCGCTTTCTTAAGGGTTGCCACCTCGGTCATGGCCCCTATAATAGCACGTTGATCCTATCATTTTTTGTAACCACATCTTCTCTATATACTTGCGCAAGGTATTACTTACCTTCCTTCTCCTCGAGTTGCCTCTTGGCATGGTCGAGCTCGTTCTCGGACCGCGCGAGGTTTTGCTTCAGCGTATCCACCTCCGCAGTCAGTGCGGCGGAGGCCAGCAGCGAAGCCTGCATACGCATATTGACTTGATTATGTTAGACTCCTGCGAATGTTATTAGATCCTCTATTCGGCTTTTCTTTCCGAACGCTGAACAGAGCATCAGGGGCTACTGTCTATGCGGTAATATTTTTACATATTCTTTACTTACCTCAAAGCCTGTTAGAAGGCTGGCACAGGCTTCAATCAGTCCGCTCTTGGCGGACTGAACCTTCTGGATCACCGCACTCATAATAATGCGGTGCTCCTCGTTGATGGAGGCGCCGTTAAGCACCTCCAGCAAATTGTCCGGTGCCTCCGGTTGGACGGAGGTCACCAGCTCGGTAGGCTTGCTCCTCTTGGAAGGAGGCTGCCTACCGGAGTCCGGAATCGCTGAAGGTTCCGGCGCGGTGTCCGGCTCAAGGCCGGACTTGGAGCCCTTGGGGGTTCTATCCCCTTTGCGCCTGGAGTCCGGGAGGTCGCCTTGTGGCGCCTCCAGGACCACCTCCTCCTGGCTTGGAACCTGTTGGGACAGCACCTCGGCGTTGTCCGTAGGGTGGGGGGAGGTAGCGGGCGGAAGTGAATTCACGTCCGACGAATCCAGGGAGCCGCTCGACGACTCGTCGAGCCCGGCCTTGGGCGGACTGCATAGTCATATTCGGCGTAAGGAGGAGCTGTGCAAGAAAGGAACACTATGAATTGCTCTGGTGTCTGAATACTTACGATCTCGCCAGGGGCTTGGACCTGTGCGGCCACTCCTCTTTGTCGTTGTCGGCGTTGGTGGAGTAGTCCGGAGGAAGGGTCTTCCCCTTCTTGGACCCTTCGGCCTCCCCAGTTGGGGCGGCCTTCCTTTTCTTCCCTCCCCCCGCTGGAGGGGGAGAGGTCTCTTCTTCCTCCTCCTCATCTTCACGGGAGGAGTGCGTCTTGGAGTCGTCGGATGATGAATCCGACACCTCCAGGCGTCGGGCACTCTTTCGAGTCCCCGTGGCCTTCTTCTTGGCATTCTTCTCCGGCACCACATAGGGTGCCGGAACCAGCAGCTTCGCCAAGCGAGCGTCCGCTGGGCCTTCGGGCAAAGGAGCCGGACAGTTGATCTGTCCGGACATCTCCTGCCAATCCTGTCAAAGGTAAGGGAGCTTAGATCCCGCATGGAGTCAAACTATGAAAAAGGGACCTCGGCGCCCTTGAAAAGCACCTTCCAGGCATCTTCGTACGTCACGTCGAAGAGCCTGCTCAGGGTTCGGTGCTGCGCCGGGTTAAACTCCCACAGGTTGAAAGCCCGTTGTTGACACGGGAGGATCTGGCGGATGAGCATAACCTGGACTATGTTGACAAGTTTGAGCTTCTTGTCCACTAGGGTTTGGACGCATGTTTGGAGTCCGGTCAGCTCTCCTTTTTTTACCCCACGATAGGCCCGTCTCTTTCCAGGAGGTGAGCCGCGTAGGGGGTCCGGATCGGAACTCGGGGGCTGCGACCCATTTAGGGTCGCGCGGCTCGGTGATGTAAAACCACCCCGATTGCCACCCCTTTAGGGTCTCCACGAAGGAGCCCTCGAGCCATAGGACATTGGGCATCTTGCCCACCATGGCGCCTCCGCACTCCGCCTGGGTGCCACGCACCACCTTCGGCTTGACATTGAAAGTCTTGAGCCATAGGCCGAAATGGGGGCGGATGCAGAAGAAAACCTCGCACACAACGATAAACGCTGAGATGTTGAGGACAAAGTTTGGGGCTAGATCGTGGAAATCCAGGCCATAGTAGAACATGAGCCCCCGGACAAATGGGTGGAGAGGGAAGCCTAGTCCATGGAGGAAATGGGGGAGGAACACCACCCTCTCATGGGGCCTAGGGGTGGGGATGAGCTGCCCCTCTTTGGGAAGCCGGTGCGCAATGTCGTTAGACAAGTATCCGACCTTCCTCAGTTTTTTGATGTGTCCCTCCGTGATAGAGGAGACCATCCACTTGCCTCCCGCTCCGGACATGGCTAGAGAAGGTTGAGGTGGGGTGTGCGGACTTGGGCGCTGGAGCTCGAGTGCGCGGAAATGGATAAGCAAAGGAGGAAGAAGGCGTGGATGAAAAGGTGGATCCTTATCCCCTTATATGGGTGGACGCGACTATGCGACCCCACCAGCCTGGTAAAACTTGCTTATCTCCCAAGCGCCGTAATCAATGGCACGGTTGGGTTACCCACGCCAGTATTGATGAGAATCCCGAAATAAGGGGACACGATCTCTGATTTGACAAGACGTGCCAAGGAAACCACCTCGCTAAATGCGCTGAGGTGGGACAGTAAAATGATTCAAATAAAGACTTGGCCGTGGTGTGATGTCACTCTACGGAATACGTCAGCAGATTAGATTTATGTAAATATTATTCTCTCTATGGCAATATGTGGAAACTTATTTTGCAGAGCCAGACACTACCTTTGTGTTCAAAATCTTCTATGAAGTACTTGGAGGACGAACCCGCCTTGCAATGCCGAAGACAATCTGCGCGCCAGACTCGTCGTCATTGAAGCCTGGTTTAGGGGCTACTGAGGGAGTCCTAGATTAGGGGGTGTTCGGATAGCCGGACTATACCTTCGGCCGGACTCCTGGACTATGAAGATACAAGATTGAAGACTTCGTCCCGTGTCCGGAAGGGACTTTCCTTGGCGTGGAAGGCAAGCTTGGCGATATGGATATGTAGATCTCCTACCATTGTAACCGACTCTGTGTAACCCTAGCCCTCTCCGGTGTCTATATAAACCGGAGGGTTTTAGTCCGTAGGACGAACATACAATCATACCATAGGCTAGATTCTAGGGTTTAGCCTCCTTGATCTCGTGGTAGATCTACTCTCGTACTACCCATATCATCAATATTAATCAAGCAGGAGTAGGGTTTTACCTCCATCGAGAGGGCCCGAACTTGGGTAAAAACATCGTGTCCCTTGTCTTCTGTTACCATCCGCCTAGACACACAGTTCGGGACCCCCTACCCGAGATCCGCCGGTTTTGACACTGACAATGAGAAAATCATGTTCCCGAAGATTTTATTCCGTTTGGACTCCGTTTGATATTCCGTTTATCTGAAACACTGAAATAGGCAAAAAACATCAATTCTGGGTTGGGCCTCCGGTTAATAGGTTAGTCCCAAAAATAATATAAAAGTGGAAAATAAAGCCCAACATAGTCCAAAACAGTAGATAATATAGCATGGAGCAATCAAAAATTATAGATACGTTGGAGACGTATCAGGCATCCCCAAGCTTAATTCCTGCTCGTCCTCGAGTAGGTAAATGATAAAAAGAGAATTTTTGATGCGGAGTGCTACTTGGCATAATTTCAATGCAAATCTTCTTAATTGTGGTATGAATATTCAGATTAGAAAGATTCAAGACAAAAGTTTATATTGACATAAAAATAATAATACTTCAAGCATACTAACAAAGCAATTATGTCTTCTCAAAATAACATGGCCAAAGAAAGTTATCCCTACAAAATCATATAGTCTGGCTATGCTCCATCTTCACCACACAAAGTATTTAAATCATGCACAACCCCGATGACAAGCCAAGCAATTGTTTCATACTCTAACCTTTTCAAAACTTTTTCAATCTTCACGCAATACATGAGCGTGAGCCATGGATATAGCACTATATGTGGAATAGAATGGTGGTTGTGGAGAAGACAAAAAGGAGGGGAAGATAGTATCACATCAACTAGGCATATCAATGGGCTATGGAGATTCCCATCAATAGATATCGATGTGAGTGAGTAGGGATTGCCATGCAACGGATGCACTAGAGCTATAAATGTATGAAAGCTCAACAAAAGAAACTAGTGGGTGTGCATCCAACTTGCTTGCTCACGAAGACCTAGGGCAATTTTGAGGAAGCCCATCATTGGAATATACAAGCCAAGTTCTATAATGAAAAATTCCCACTAGTATATGAAAGTGACAACATATGAGACTCTCTAGGCGAGGAACATGGTGCTACTTTGAAGCACAATATATGAGACTCGCTATATCATGGTGCTACTTTGAAGCACAAGTGTGGAAAAGGATAGTAGCATTGCCCCTTTTTATTTTATTTTTTATTTTTTGGGCCTTCTCTTTTTTTCTTTGGCATTTCTCTCTCTTTTTTATTTGGGACAATGCTATATTGAATGATGATCATCATACTTTTATTTATTTACAACTCAATGATTACAACTTGATTCTAAAACAAGGTATGACTCTATATGAATGCCTCCGGCGGTGTACCGGGATATGCAATGAATCAAGAGTGACAAGTATGAAGAAATTACGAACGATGGCTTTGCCACAAATACTATGTCAACTACATGATCATGCTAAGCAATATGACAATGATGAATGTGTCATGATGAACTAGATGGTGGAAAGTTGCATGGAAATATATCTCGGAGTGGCTATGGAAATGCCATAATAGGTAGGTATGGTGGCTGTTTTGAAGAAGGTATATGATACCGGCGAAAGATGCGCGGTATTAGAGAGGCTAGCAAAGGTGGAAGGGTGAGAGTACGTATAATCCATGGACTCAACATTAGTCATAAAGAACTCATATACTTATTGCAAAAATCTAGAAGTTATCAAAGCAAAGTATTACGCGCATGCTCCTAGGGGGATAGATTGGTAGGAAAAGACCATCGCTCGTCCCCGACCGCCACTCATAAGGAAGACAATCAATAAATAAATCATGCTCCGACTTCGTTACATAACGGTTCACCATACGTGCATGCTACGGGAATCACAAACTTTAACACAAGTATTCTTTAAATTCACAACTACTCAACTAGTATGACTTTAATATTATCACCTCCATATCTCAAAACAATTATCACGCTTCAATCTTTTCTTAGTATTCAACACACTCAAAAGAAAGTTTCACAAATCTTGAATACCAAGCATATTATTATTAAGCAAATTACCATGCTATTAAGAGACTCTCAAAATAATTTAAGTGAAGCATGAGAGATCAATAGTTTCTTTAAAACAAATCCACCACCGTGCTCTAAAAGATCTAAGTGAAGCACATAGAGAAAAATTATAACGCTCAAAAGATATAAGTGAAGCACATAGAGAAAAATTATCTAGCTCAAAAGATATAAGTGAAGCACATAGAGCAAAATTACAACGCTCAAAAGATATAAGTGAAGCATATAGAGCAAAACTACTTAGCTCAAAAGATATAAGTGAAGCACATAGAGTATTCTATCAAATTTTAGTTCATGTATGGCTCTCTCAAAAGGTGTGTACAGCAAGGATGATTTTGGCATACTAAGACACAAAGACACAAATAATACAAGACGCTCCAAGCAAAACAATATCATGTTGGTGAATAAAAATATAGCTCCAAGTAAATTACCGATGGAAGTGGACGAAAAAGGGGATGCCTTCCGGGGCATCCCCAAGCTTTGACTTTTTGGTGTCCTTGGATTATCTTGGGGGTGCCATGGGAATCCCCAAGCTTAGGCTCTTGCCACTCCTTGTTCCATGATCCATCAAAAGAATTCACCCAAAACTTGAAAACTTCACAACACAAAACTCAAAATAGAAAACTCATGAGCTCCGTTAGCGAAAGAAAACAAAAGACCACTTCAAGGTACTGTAATGAACTCATTGTTTATTTATATTGGTGTTAAACCTACTGTATTCCAACTTCTCTATGGATTATAAACTATTTTACTAGCCATAGATTCATCAAAATAAGCAAACAACACACGAAAAACAGAATCTGTCAAGAACAGAACAGTCTGTAGTAATCTGTAGCTAGCGCAAGAGCTGGAACCCCAAAAATTCTAAAATAAATTGCTGGACGTGAGTAATTTATCTATTAATCATCTGTAAAAAGAATTAACTAAAAGAACTCTTCAAATAAAAATGACAGCAGTTCTCGTGAGCGCTAAAGTTTCTGTTTTTTACAGCAAGTTCAACAAGACTTTCCCCAAGTCTTCCCAACGGTTCTACTTGGCACAAACACTAATTAAACACAAAAAACCCAACCAAAACATATGCTAAATAATTTATTTATTACTAAGCAGGAGCAAAAAGCAAGGAATAAAAATAAAATTGGGTTGCCTCCCAACAAGCGCTATCGTTTAACGCCCCTAGCTAGGCATAAAAGCGAGGATAGATCTAGGTATTGCCATCTTTGGTAGGCAATCCATAAGTGGCTCTCATGATAGTTTCATATGGTAATTTTATTTTATTTCTTGGAAAGTGTTCCATGCCCTTTTTTTAATGGAAATTGAAATCTAATATTCCCTTCCTTCATATCAATAATCGCACCAACCGTTCTAAGGAAAGGTCTACCAAGAATAATAGGGCAAGAAGGATTGCAATCTATATCAAGAACAATGAAATCTACGGGCACATAATTCCTATTTTCAACAATAAGAACATCATTAATCCTTCCCATAGGTTTCTTAATAGTGGAATCCGCAAGATGCAAGTTTAGAGAGCAATCATCAAAATTACGGAAATCTAGCAAATCACACAAAGTTTTGGGAATAGTAGAGACACTAGCATCCAAATCACACAAAGCATAGAACTCATGATCTTTAATTTTAATTTTAATAGTTGGTTCCCACTCATCATATAGTTTTCTAGGGATAGAAACTTTCAACTCAAGTTTTTCTTCATAAGATTGCATCAAGGCATCAACAATATGTTTGGTGAAGGCTTTATTTTGACTATAAGCATGTGGAGAATTTAGCATGGATTGCAACAAGGAAATACAATCAATTAAAGAGCAACTTTCATAATTAAATTCCTTTAAATCCAATATAGTGGGTTTAGCAACATCTAGATTTTTATTTCTTTCAATCCCACTTTCATCAATTTCATCATTAAGATCTAAATACTCCGAATTTTTAGAACGCCTTCTAGGTAAAGGAAGATCATATTCAGTTTCATCAAGATTCATATTGCAAAATAAAGATTTAATAGGAGATACATCAATAACTTTTAGATCTTTATCTTGATTTTCATAGGCATTCGGTTTAGCGGCCATCTTATTGACTAAGGTGGCTTGCATATCCGAAATTTCAGCAGTCATCTTTTCTAGACGAGCAATTTGGGATCTTATACAATCAAATTCTTTAGACATATCATCAAGCTCTTTATTCATATAACTCATAAAACTTTTTTGTTCTTTAAGCTCGTTTCTAAAGAAATTATTATGCTCAAATTGCAAAACCATAAACTTCCTAACGTTGTTTTCGATCTCCTCCAACCTTTTAGGTGAAGATCACCAAATCTCGGTTGAGCCATCGCGACAAACAAGCAAACTAGCACACAAGCAAACAAAAGCAAACGGGCAAAAAAAGCAAATAGAGAGGGAGGATAGAGAGAGAGGGGGCAAATAAAACGGCAAGGGTGAATTGGGGGGAGAGGAAAATGAGAGGCAAATGGCAAATAATGTAATGCGAGAGATAGGGATTGTGATGGGTACTTGGTATGTTGACTTTTTGTGTAGACTCCCCGGCAGCGGCGCCAGAAATCCTTCTTGCTACGTCTTGAGCTTGCGTTGGTTTTCCCCGAAGAGGAAGGGATGATGCAGTAGAGTAGCGTAAGTATTTCCCTCAGTTTTTGAGAACCAAGGTATCAATCCAGTAGGAGGCCATGCTCAAGTCCCTCGTACCTGCACAAAGCGATAGCTACTCGCAACCAACGCGATTAGGGGTTGTCAATCTGAAAGCACAAGTGCTCCCTGGGATGGTTTTGGTAATTAATGTCAACATATCTCTTGTTGGACTAACACTTTTACCTAGTATGTTTCAAATAAGTTCAACAATGGAGTGGCATGGACTAGAGGATGTGGAACCCCTTCAAGATGCTAAGGACAAAGGATTGGCTCTAGCTTCAAGATCAAGACTCTACATTTTCTATTTTAGTGATCCAAGACCACATTGAGTCTATAGGAAAAGCCAATAATATCAAGAGGGGATGAGGTGTTGCTTAATTGCTTGCTTGCTCAAAGTGCTTAGTGATATGCTCCAAAACCCTCAACTACCTTCCCACATCCACATATGACCTAAACCAAAAGTCAAACTCGGCCCCATCGATTCTTTCTATCCGGCGCCACCGAGTTTCAAATGTCATAGCCACTGCCACAAACCCTAGCAAATCGGTCTCACCGATAGGGATCTCGGTCTCACCGAGATGGGATTGTAATATCTCTGTTTCCCTTAGTAACATTTCGGTCTTACCAAGATGAGCGATCGGTCCCACCGAGATTGCAATGTAAACTCTTTGTTTCCCTTTTGTAACATTTCGGTCTCACCGAGATGAGCGAATCGGTCCCACCGAGTTTACCTGACCAACTCTTTGGTTAGCTTATTACCAAAATCGGTCCCACCGAGTTTGTGTAATCGGTCACACCGAGATTACATTATGCCCTAACCCTAACCATATCGGTCCTACCGAGTTGCATCTCAGTCCCACCGAAAATCCTAACGGTCACTAGGTTTGCTAAATCGGTCCGACCGAGTTTAACCATTCGGTCCCACCAAGTTTGGCAAATTGTGTGTAACGGTTAGATTTTGTGTGGAGGCTATATATACCCCTCCACCCACTCTTCATTCATGGAGAGAGCCATCAGAACATACCTACACTTCCTATACACATTTTCTGAGAGAGAACCACCTACACTTGTGTTGAGGTCAAGATATTCCATTCCAACCATATGAATCTTGATCTCTAGCCTTCCCCAAGTTGCTTTCCACTCAAATCTTCTTTCCACCAAATCCAAATCCTGTGAGAGTTGAGTGTTGGGGAGACTATCATTTGAAGCACAAGAGCAAGGAGTTCATCATCAACAAACCATTTGTTACTTCTTGGAGAGTGGTGTCTCCTAGATTGGCTAGGTGTCACTTGGGAGCCTCCAACAAGATTGTGGAGTTGAACCAAGGAGTTTGTAAGGGCAAGGAGATCGCCTACTTCATGAAGATCTACCGCTAGTGAGGCAAGTCCTTCATGGGCGACGACCATGATGGAATAGACAAGGTTGCTTCTTCGTGGACCCTTCGTGGGTGGAGCCCTCCGTGGACTCGCGCGACCGTTACCCTCCGTGGGTTGAAGTCTCCATCAACGTGGATGTACGATAGCACCACCTATCGGAACCACGACAAAAACATCTGTGTCTCCAATTGCGTTTGAATACTCCAAACCCTTCTCTTTACATTCTTGCAAGTTGCATGCTTTACTTTTTGCTGCTCATATACTCATTGCATGCTTGCTTGATATGTATTGTGTTTGTTAAACTTGTGCTTAAACTCCACTTAAACTTAAGAATATTAAAAACTGCAACTTTTGGCACTTAGTGTCTAGTCACCCCCCCCTCTAGACACCTCTTCTTGTTCCTTTCAATTGGTATCAGAGCATTGGTCTCCATTGCCTTGGTTTAAACACCATTGGGGGAAGATGGATGTGTCTACTTTGGGGAGTCTTAGACATAGAGTGCCTATTCTTGATGGAGAGTATTTTCATGAGTGGAAAAATGAAATGCTTGAGATTTTCAATGAATGTCATTTGAACAAGTACATTACTAGCCCTTGTGCACCTCATGTTGATCCTTTGCACCCTACCCTAGATGAAGATATTGACATGATTCACAATCTTAGAACTGTTGAGCTCATCATTAGAGGCTTGCCTAGAAACTTGATTAGATGTTTGCCTACTCTCAAGTGTGCCTACACCATATGGAGATTTCTTGAGGAATGATTTCCAGATTATTCCTTGAAAAATTTAGACGAAATTCTCCATAAGTCTATTGCCTTGAGTAAGATGAACTCTAGTGATCCTAGCTTTGGTGATTGTCTATTTGAGTTTACCAATCTCATGCGTGCTAAAGGAAATGTTGGAATCATTAGCGATATCATATCCGAAGCTATTAGAATTCATAAAGGTAAACATTGTGATGATCATTTATCTAATGAATTACCCTCTCTAGGAATTGATCAATCACAAGATGATGTTGAACATGGATACTATGATGAAGATGATGATAGTGACTATGATCTTGACGATGCAATGAGGCATTTTGGTCTTATGGCAAATCTTCACGGCTACATGGCTGGAGGAAAGGAATGGGTCCTTGATAGTGGATGTACTGATCATATGACCAGAGATAAAGATATGTTCCGTGAGCTTGCTGAAAACGACGGCCCTCGAAAATATGTCACTTTTGGTGATAATTCAAAGGGTAAGGTGGTTGGCCTTGGTAAGGTGGCCATCTCACATGATAGCTCCATACAAAATGTCATGCTCGTTGAATCCCTTGGATACAATTTACTTTCAGTTTCTAGACTTGCGGATTTCGGTTTCAATGTCCTATTCACTGAAGTAGATTGCCAAGTGTTTCGTAGAGACAATCATAAAATGGTCTTTACCGGTATACGTAGAGGAGATCTTTACATTGTTGATTTCACTAAAAAGGCTCAACCTAGAACTTGCTTAATTACCAAATCTTCTAAAGGCTGGTTGTGGCATAGAAGACTAGGTCATGTTGGTATGCGAAATCTTGATAAGCTTATTAAAGGTGATCATATCCTTGGAATAAAAGATGTCATATTTGACAAGGATAGACTTTGTAGTGCTTGTCAAGCAAGGAAACAAGTTGGAGGAAGTCACCGCGCAAAGAACATCATGACCACAAGAAGACCACTCGAGCTACTTCACATGGATCTCTTTGGTCCACATGCCTACAAGAGTCTCGGTGGTAACTCATTTGGTCTAGTCATAGTTGATGATTTTTCAAGATTTACGTGGGTGTTCTTTCTTGATGACAAATCACAGGTCCAAAAGATCTTCAAAAACTTTGCTAGGAAGGCCCAAAATCAGTTTGACGTGAAGATCAAGAAGGTTCGGAGCGACAATAGAATGGAGTTCAAGAACGCAAATGTGGACACCTTTCTTGACGAAGAAGGGATTTCACACGAGTTCTCGGCTACATACACACCTCAACAAAATGGAGTTGTTGAAAGGAAGAACCGGACTCTTATCGAGATGGCAAGAATGATGCTTGATGAGTACAAAACGCCAAAGCACTTTTGGGGGGAAGCGGTTGAGACAGCTTGTCATGCAACAAATCGCTTGTATCTTCACAAGCTACTCGGCAAGACGGCATACGAGCTCCTCACCGGTAACAAACCCCAAGTTGGATACTTTCGAGTATTCGGCTCAAAGTGCTACATTCTTGATAAGCATCGTCATTCTAAATTTGCTCCTAAATCTTATGAAGGTTTCCTACTTGGTTATGGCTCAAACTCTCACACTTACCGTGTCTACAACAATTTCACCCGAAAGGTTGAAGAGATGGTAGATGTGAAGTTTGATGAATCTAACGGCTCGCAAGTAGAGCAATTGCCAATTGATGTAGGAGACAAAGACCCTTCGGAAGCAATTCAAGACTTGTCCATTGGAAAGATTCGTCCAAAGGAAGTGAAGGAGAGTACCTCGTCCGTCCAAGTGGAAGCTTCTACCTCACGATAAGGTGAACCAAGAGTTGATACGTAAGCATCCACAAGTGGGACACGCCAAGATGAAGAAAACGAGGAAGCGCACCAAGATGAACATCAACAACCTCCTTCTCCACCATGACAAGAGAACGACAACATCAACAATGAAGAAGGCCAAGAAGAAGCACAAGATGAAGAGGATGTTTCACCCCAACCCAAGCAAAAGATTTCATGAGTTCGAGCAAGAATTGCTAAGGATCATCCTGTCGAGCAAATCTATAATGATATCCAAACCGGGAGAATCACTCGCTCTAAAACTCATTTAGCTAACTTTTGTGAACATTACTCATTCATCTGTAGCATTGAACCTATGAAGGTTGAAGAAGCATTGGAGGATCCGGACTGGATAAACGCTATGCATGAAGAGCTACACAACTTTGAGAGAAATCAAGTGTGGACATTGGTCGAGAAGCCCGACAACAACCACAACATCATTGGTACCAAATGGGTGTTTCGCAACAAGCAAGATGAAGATGGACAAGTGGTTCGCAACAAATCACGTCTCGTCGCCCAAGGCTACACACAAGTTGAAGGTATGGACTATGGTGAGACATATGCTCCCGTTGCTAGACTTGAGTCCATTCGCATCTTACTTGCTTATGCTAATCACCATGATATCACCTTGTACCAAATGGACATTAAAAGTGCTTTTCTAAATGGCAAAATTAAGGAAGAAGTTTATGTTAAGCAACCTCCCGGCTTCGTCAATCCTAAGAAACCTAATCATGTTTACAAACTTCACAAAGCCCTTTATGGTCTTAAACAAGCTCCTAGAGCATGGTATAAATGCTTGACCAAGTTCCTTATTGAAAAAGGCTTTGAAATTGGTAAAATTGATTCTACTCTTTTTACTAAAAGGGTTAATGGAGAACTATTTGTGTGCCAAATTTATGTTGATGATATCATATTTGGTTCAACTAACCCTCATTTTAGTGAGAAGTTTGGAAAGCTAATGTCGGAGAAGTTTGAGATGTCTATGATGAGTGAACTCAAATTCTTTCTCGGTTTGCAAATCAAGCAAACTAAGGAAGGTACCTTTGTCTCTCAAACGAAGTACACCAATGACTTATTCAAGAAGTTCAATATGCAAGAATGCAAAGGTATGACTACACCCATGCCTACTAGTGGACATCTTGATTTAACCAAAGATGGTGAACCGGTTGATCAAAAGGTTTATCGCTCTATGATTGGTTCATTGTTATATCTATGTGCCTCTCGTCCCGATATTATGCTAAGTGTGTGCATGTGTGCACGATATCAAGTTGCTCCTAAAGAGTGTCATCTTAAGGCTGTGAAAAGGATAGTGAGATACCTAATCCATTCACCAGATTTTGGCATTTGGTATCCCAAGAGGTCCTCTTTTGATCTTGTTCGCTACTCCGATTCGGACTATGCCAGAGACAAGGTTGATATAAAATCCACTTCAGGTACTTGTCAATTCCTTGGTAGATCTCTTGTGTCTTGGTCTTCCAAGAAACAAAACTCGTATCCTTATCCACCGCCGAAGCGGAATACATTGCCGTTGGTTCATGTTGTGCTCAAATACTTTGGATGACCCAAACTCTTAAAGATTATGGGATATATGTGAAACATGTTCCATTGCTATGTGACAATGAAAGTGCTATTAAGATTGCTCACAATCCCATGCAACATTCTCGAACTAAGTATATTGAAGTTCGTCATCATTTCATTCGAGATCATGTTGCAAAAGGGGACATTAGCCTTAAGCACGTTCACACCGATAAGCAATTGGCAGATATATTCACTAAACCACTTGATGAGAAAGTGTTTTGCAGGTTGAGAGGTGAATTGAACATCATTGATGCTTCAAACTTGGAGTAGGAACTCCATTTGATACATGCGGGGCATGAGCCTATGACTAATCCTCGATATTTCTCTTATGATGCTATTCATATGTCTTGGATATATTTGTACCTTGCATGTTATCTAACCCGTGTAGGTACTTGGTTGAATCTAAATCTATGAGATTGCAACTCACTCACATCTTGAGCAATCTCTACATCACCAAGTCTCTACACAATTTGGTTGAAGACAAGGAAGCACGAAACCATTCAAACATATCCTTTGGAAAATTCTATGTTGAGTCTCATGATTGTCATTTTGGATACACAAGTGCTCTTCCTTGCAAAGCTAACCCATGTAGGTACATGAACTCAAACTCCAAGTAGTGCTCCCAATCCTTGATGAACTACATCAACCTTGACCAACCCGCACAAGTTCAACTACATGAGCAAGATCAACACCACCACCCAAGGTATGTTATTCCATCTTAGAGAAGCTTTACTCCAAGTCATGAGTCAAAGCAACTCGACAAGATGTGAATACATCAAAAGGCTTAAACGAAAAATGGTAACCCCATTTTGAGCTTAAACGATGAGTATGACCTATGATGAAGTGCTCTCACTTGACTCCTAAGTCAATATACTCTAACATAGGTGACTTTGTCGCCGACCATCTCTAGATGAAGTTCTCGTGTGTCTCTCCGTGCTTTTGTCTCTTGCATATTTGTTTCCCTTTTCAAAAAAAACTTCATCTAGAACTTTTAGTTTCTTTTCTTTCCTTTTTGTTCTGCATTTTCTGCATCCAATTCATTGCAAATCTTTCAGTAAATTCCTTGCATATCCTTGTGAGATCTTACTTTTCTAGTGAACTGAGGTGACAAGTGGTTTCACTCTGATGAACTCGGTCACACTGGTTTGTTCTCTTCGGCCCAACCGAAATCTTTTGGTGCAACCGAAGCACACAACTCGGAGTCACCGATCCATCACAGGAAAACCAACTTGCCACTTATTCCTGATTTCTGTTTGCTCCAGGTCCACTCAATGATTCTTGTCCTCTACCAGCATCATATTAGACATGCTGCTTTGCTCTGTGACTCAAGGACCAACCCATTTGTATCACATGTCCAGAAGAGCCCTTCTTGGAAATTGATGTCAAAGGGGGGGAGAGAGATCACATCAAAGCTTAATCATTCCTATAGGGGGAGAAAGAGAGAATACTCAGGGGAGAGAGTTTCTCAACTAGGAGAAAGTAAAATCATCAAAGACCCCAGATGCTTGGTGTTCAAGAGGAGAGATGTCACATGTCTTTAAGAGGGGAAAGACATGTTTGGTTGCTTGCTTTAGCTCAAGCTCTGTTGTTTCCTTTTTGTTGCTCTGATTTTCTGTTCCCTATCTTCTCCCAATATCCCAGGCAGATTCAGGGGGAGCAAGACATCTAAGGGAAGGAAATCTCTGATTTTATTGCATATCTTTACCTTTGGGGACATGTCTATATCCAATGTGGTACTTAGTACTCACTCTACATGTCATCCCAGTCTTGGTTCTCTTGTGGTTTCTCTTGCTTGCTCTGGTCAGTAGGTGTATCTGTGTTATTTAACCTTGTTTGCGCAGGTTCATCCCATCCTAAGCCAACTCAAGACCACAAGGTAAGTATATGCATCACAGTCATGTGAATGAGAAGTTCTTGCTGATGTACATACTGTTTGCAAGAAGGACTCATGAGCATGAAGGTACATTTCTCACATTCACATCATTTGCTCTGATGCATATAGCCAAGATACATGTAACACATTGCTTACTCTGTCATGTTTACGCATTCACATGCTCCTATATTCAATATTCACATGATTGCATACATGTAGGGGGAGCCTATGCATGTTACATGTCTTTCCAAAGCTTTACTTGCTATTCTCTATATCTTTATCTAAAGCTTTGATGTATGTTGTCATCAATTACCAAAAAGGGGGAGATTGAAAGCACAAGTGCTCCCTGGGTGGTTTTGGTAATTAATGTCAACATATCTCTTGTTGGACTAACACTTTTACCTAGTATGTTTCAGATAAGTTCAACAATGGAGTGGCATGGACTAGAGGATGTGGAACCCCTTCAAGATGCTAAGGACAAAGGATTGGCTCAAGCTTCAAGATCAAGACTCTACATTTTCTATTTTAGTGATCTAAGATCACATTGAGTCTATAGGAAAAGCCAATACTATCAAGAGGGGATGAGGTGTTGCTTAATGGCTTGCTTGCTCAAAGTGCTTAGTGATATGCTCCAAAACCCTCAACTACCTTCCCACATCCACATATGACCTAAACCAAAAGTCAAACTCGGCCCCACCGATTCTTTCTATCCGGCGCCACCGAGTTTCAAATGTCATAGCCACTGCCACAAACCCTAGCAAATTGGTCTCACCAATAGGGATCTCGGTCTCACCGAGATGGGATTGTAATCTCTCTGTTTCCCTTCATAACGTTTCGGTCTTACTGAGATGAGCGATCGGTCCCACCGAGATTGCAATGTAAACTCTCTGTTTCCCTTTTGTAACATTTCAATCTCACCGAGATGAGCGAATCGGTCCCACCGAGTTTACCTGACCAACTCTCTGGTTAGCTTATTACCAAAATCGGTCCCACCGAGTTTGTGTAATCGGTCACACCGAGATTACGTTATGGCCTAACCCTAACCATATCATTCCTACTGAGTTGCATCTCAGTCCCACCGAAAATCCTAACAGTCACTAGGTTTGCTGAATCAGTCCGACCGAGTTTAACCATTCGGTCCCACCGAGTTTGGCAAATTGTGTGTAACGGTTAGATTTTGTGTGGAGGCTATATATACCCCTCCACCCACTCTTCATTCATGGAGAGAGCCATCAGAACATACCTACGCTTCCTATACACATTTTCTAAGAGAGAACCACCTACACTTGTGTTGAGGTCAAGATATTCCATTCCAACCATATGAATCTTGATCTCTAGCCTTCCCCAAGTTGCTTTCCACTCAAATCTTCTTTCCACCAAATCCAAATCCTGTGAGAGAGAGAGAGAGTTGAGTGTTGGGGATACTATCATTTGAAGCACAAGAGAAAGGAGTTCATCATCAACACACCATTTGTTACTTCTTGGAGAGTGGTGTCTCCTAGATTGGCTAGGTGTCACTTGGGAGCCTCCAACAAGATTGTGGAGTTGAACCAAGGAGTTTGTAAGGGCAAGGAGATCGCCTACTTCGTGAAGATCTACCGCTAGTGAGGCAAGTCCTTCGTGGGCGACGGCCGTGATGGAATAGACAAGGTTGCTTCTTCGTGGACCCTTCGTGGGTGGATCCCTCCATGGACTCGCGCGACCGTTACCCTCCGTGGGTTGAAGTCTCCATCAACGTGGATGTACGGTAGCACCACCTATCGGAACCACGACAAAAACATCCGTGTCTCCAATTGCGTTTGAATACTCCAAACCCTTCTCTTTACATTCTTGCAAGTTGCATGCTTTACTTTTCGCTGCTCATATACTCATTGCATGCTTGCTTGATATGTATTGTGTTTGTTAAACTTGTGCTTAAACTCCACTTAAACTTAAGAATATTAAAAACTGCAACTTTTGGCACTTAGTGTCTAATCACCCCCCTCTAGACACCTCTTCTCGATCCTTTCACAATCCCTTCACGGTCACTTACGAGAGTGAGATATGATAAATATAATATTTTTGGTATTTTTGGTATAAAGATGCAAAGTAAAAAGTAAAAGCAAAGCAAGATTAAAGTGATGGAGATTGATATGATGAGAATAGACCCGGGGGCCATAGGTTTCACTAGTGGCTTCTCTCAAGAGCATAAGTATTCTACGGTGGGTGAACAAATTACTGTTGAGCAATTGACATAATTGAGCATAGTTATGAGAATATCTAGGCATGATCATGTATATAGGCATCACGTCCGTGACAAGTAGATCGAAACGATTCTGCATCTACTACTATTACTCCACTCATCGACCGCTATCCAGCATGCATCTAGAGTATTAAGTGAAAAACAGAGTAACGCCTTAAGCAAGATGACATGATGTAGAGAGATAAATTCATGCAATATGAAATAAAACCCATCTTGTTATCCTCGATGGCAACGATACAATACGTGCCTTGCTGCCCCTTCTGTCACTGGGTAAGGACACCGCAAGATCGAACCCAAAGCTAAGCACTTCTCCCATGGCAAGAACTACCAATCTAGTTGGCCAAACCAAACGGATAATTCGAAGAGACTTGCAAAGATAACCAATCATACATAAAAGAATTCAGAGAAGATTCAAATATTATTCATAGATAGACTTGATCATAAACCCACAATTCATCAGTCTCAACAAACACACCGCAAAAAGAAGATTACATTGAATAGATCTCCACAAGAGAGGGGGAGAACTTTGTATTGAGATTCAAAGAGAGAGAAGAAGCCATCTAGGTGCTAACTATGGACCCGAAGGTCTGAGGTAAACTACTCACACTTCATCGGAGAGGCTATGATGATGTAGAAGCCCCCCGTGATGACGGCCCTCTTCCGGCGGAGCTCCGGAACAGGCCCCAAGATGGGATCTCGTGGATACAGAAAGTTGCGGCGGTGGAATTAGGTTTTTGGCTCCTATTCTGATCGTTTGGGGGTACGTGTGTATATATAGGAGGAAGAAGTACGCCGGAGGAGCAACGAGGGGCCCACGAGGCAGGGGGCGCGCCCTAGGGGGGGCACCCTCGTGACCGCCTCTTTTGTTCCTTGGAGCTGGGTCCAAGTCTCCTGGATCACGTTCGGTGAGAAAATCACGTTCCCGAAGATTTTATTCCATTTGGACTCCGTTTGATATTCCGTTTATGTGAAACACTAAAATAGGCAAAAAAAACAACAATTTTGGGCTGGGCCTCCGGTTAATAGGTTAGTCCCAAAAATAATATAAAAGTGGAAAATAAAGCCCAATATAGTCCAAAACAGTAGATAATATAGCATGGAGCAATCAAAAATTATAGATACGTTGGAGACGTATCACCGACCGCTTGGAGATTACGGCGGCCCCGCAGTCGGACATCTCCCCGGCCCTCGGCCCCAGCTGCTTCAAAGAGAAGAAGTGCACCCAGAGATCGATGGAGGGCTCGACCCCCAGGTACCCCCATAGAGGGTGACGAAGCCTGAAAGCTGCACAATGGCGCCCGCGCCAAGATGATGGGGCTGGAGCCGTGATGTCTACTACACAACCTTCTTCTTGTAGATGTTGTTGGGCCTCCAAGTGTAGAGGTTTGTAGGACAGTAGCAAATTTCCATCAAGTGGATGACCTAAGGTTTATCAATCCGTGGGAGGTGTAGGATGAAGATGGTCTCTCTCAAACAACACTGCAACCAAATAACAAAGAGTCTCTTGTGTCCCCAACACACCCAATACAATGGTAAATTGTATAGGTGCACTAGTTCAGCGAAGAGATGGTGATACAAGTGCAATATGGATGGTAGATATAGGTTTTTGTAATCCAAAAATATAAAAACAGCAAGGTAGCTAATGATAAAAGTGATCGTAAATGGTATTGCAATACTAGGAAACAAGGCCTAGGGTTCATACTTTCACTAGTGCAAGTTCTCTCAACAATAATAACATAATTGGATCATATAACTATCCCTCAACATGCAACAAAGAGTCACTCCAAAGTCACTAATAGCGGAGAACAAACGAAGAGATTATTGTAGGGTACGAAACCACCTCAAAGTTATTCTTTCTGATCGATCTATTCAAGAGTCCGTAGTAAAATAACACGAAGCTATTCTTTCCGTTCAATCTATCATAGAGTTCGTACTAGACTAACATCTTAAGAAACAAATCAACCAAAACCCTAATGTCACCTAGATACTCCAATGTCACCTCAAGTATCTGTGGGTATGATTATACGATATGCATCACACAATCTCAGATTCATCTATTCAACCAACACAAAGAACTTCAGAGAGTGCCCCAAAGTTTCTACCGGAGAGTCAAGACGAAAACATGTGCCAACCCCTATGCATAAGTTCACGAGGTCACGGAACTCGCAAGTTGATCACCAAAACATACATCAAATGGATCACGTGATATCCCATTGTCACCACAGATAAGCACATGCAAGACATACACCAAGTGTTCTCAAATCCTTAAAGACTCAATCTGATAAGATAACTTCAAAGGGAAAACTCAATCCATCACAAGAGAGTAGAGGGGGAGAAACATCATAAGATCCAACTATAATAGCAAAGCTCGAGATACATCAAGATCATGCCGAATCAAGAACACGAGAGAGAGAGAGAGATCAAACACATAGCTACTGGTACATGCCCTTAGCCCCGAGGGTGAACTACTCCCTCCTCATCATGGAGAGCGCCGGGATGATGAAGATGTCCACTGGAGAGGGATTCCCCCCTCCGACAGGGTGCCGGAACGGGTCTAGATTGGTTTTTGGTGGCTACGGAGGCTTGTGGCGACGGAACTCCCGATCTAGGTTATGTTCTGGAGGTTTCAGTATATATAAGAGGTTTTGGCGTCGAGAACAAGTCAGGGGGGTCTCCGGGCTGTCCACGAGGTAGGGAGGCACGTCTAGGGGGGTGGGCGCGCCCCCCACCCTCGTGGGCAACCCGGGACTCTTTTGGCCCAACTCTTTTACTCCATGTCCTTCTTCTGGTCCAAAAATAAGTTCCGTGAAGTTTCAGGTCAATTGGACTCCATTTGGTTTTCCTTTTCTGCGATACTGAAAAACAAGGAAAAAACAGAAACTGGCACTGGGCTCTACGTTAATAGGTTAGTCCCAAAAATCATATAAAATAGCATATAAATGCATATAAAACATCCAAGGTTGATAATATAATAGCATGGAACAATAAAAAATTATAGATACGTTGGAGACGTATCAAGCATCCCCAAGCTTAATTCCTGCTCGTCCTCGAGTAGGTAAATGATAAAAACAGAATTTTTGATGTGGAATGCTACCTAACATATTTATCTATGTAATCCTCTTTATTGTGGCAAGAATATTCAGATCCATAAGATTCAGGACAAAAGTTTAATATTGACATAAAAATAATAATACTTCAAGCATACTAACTAAGTAGTCATGTCTTCTCAAAATAACATGGCCAAAGAAAGCTTATCCCTACAAAATCATATTGTTTGGCTATGCTTCATTTTGGTCACACAAAAATGCCCCCATCATGCACAACCCCGATGACAAGCCAAGCAATTGTTTCATACTTTAGTAATCTCAAACTTTTTTCAACTTTCACGCAATACATGAGCGTGAGCCATGGATATAGCACTATGGGTGGAATAGAGTATAATGATGGAGGTTGTGTGGAGAAGAGAAAAAGGGAGAAAGTCTCACATTGACGCGGCTAATCAACGGGCTATGGAGATGCCCATAAATTGATGTCAATGCAAGGAGTAGGGATTGCCATGCAACGGATGCACTAGAGCTATAAATGTATGAAAGCTCAACAAAAGAAACTAAGTGTGTGTGCATCCAACTTGCTTGCTCACGAAGACCTAGGGAATTTGAGGAAGCCCATTGTTGGAATATACAAGCTAAGTTCTATAATGAAAAATTCCCACTAGTATATGAAAGTGACAAAACAAGAGACTCTCTATCATGAAGATCATGGTGCTACTTTGAAGCACAAGTGTGGAAAAAAGATAGTAGAACTGTCCCTTCTTATTTTATATATTTTTTCTTTTTTTATTTGGCATTTCTTTTTTTATTTTTTATTTGGCCTTTCCTTTTTTGGCCTTTTTTTCCGGGACAATGCTCTATTAATGATGATCATCACACTTCTATTTATTTACAACTCAAAGATTACAACTTGATACTAGAACAAAATATGACTCTATATGCATGCCTCCGGCGGTGTACCAGAATGGGCAATGAATCGAGAGTGACATGTATGATAAATTATGCATGGTGGCCTTGCCACAAATACGATTTCAACTACATGATCATGCAAGGCAATATGACAATGATGATGTGTGTCATGATGAACGGAACGGTGGAGAGTTGCATGGCAATATATCTCGGAATGGCTATGGAAATGCCATAATATGTAGGTATGGTGGTTGTTTTGAGGAAGATATAAGGAGGTTTATGTGTGACAGAGTGTATCATATCACGGGGTTTGGATGCACCGGCGAAGTTTGCACCAACTCTCAAGGTGAGAAAGGGCAATGCACGGTACCGAAGAGGCTAGCAATGATGGAAGGGTGAGAGTGCATATAATCCATGGACTCAACATTAGTCATAAAGAACTCACATACTTATTGCAAAAATCTACAAGTCATCAAAAACCAAGCACTACGCGCATGCTCCTAGGGGGATAGATTGGTAGTAAAAGACCATCGCTCGTCCCCGACCGCCACTCATAAGGAAGGCAATCAAAGAAACACCGCATGCTTCAAATTTGTCACACAACAGTTCTCATACATGCATGCTACGGGACTAGGAAACCTCAACAAAAGTATTTATCAAATTCAGAATTACTCAACTAGCATGACTCTAATATTGCCATCTTCATATCTCAAAATAATTACCAAGTATCAAACTTCTCATAGTATTCAATGCACTTATATGAAAGTTTTTATTATATCCCTCTCGGATGTCTAACATATTAGGACTAAATTCATAACCAATGCAAACTACCATGCTGTTTAGAGACTCTCAAAATGATACAAGTGAAGCATGGGAGTTCATCTATTTCTTCAAAATAAAACCACCGCCGTGCTCTAAAAGGATATAAGTGAAGCACTAGAGCAAATGACAAACTACTCCAAAAGATATAAGTGAAGATCAATGAGTGGTCGAATAATTATGCAACTATGTGAAGAATCTCTAACATTTAATAATTTCAGATCTTGGTATTTTATTCAAACATCAAGCAAAACAAAATAAAATAAAACAACGCTCCAAGCAAAACACATATCATGTGGTGAATAAAAATATAGCCTCAAGTAAAGTTACCGATGAACGAAGACGAAAGAGGGGATGCCATCCGGGGCATCCCCAAGCTTAGGCTCTTGGTTGTCCTTGAATATTACCTTGGGGTGCCTTGGGCATCCCCAATCTTAGGCTCTTGCCACTCCTTATTCCATATTCAATTGAATCTTTACCCAAAACTTGAAAATTTCACAACACAAAACTTAACAAAAAACTTGTAAGCTCTGTTAGTATAAGAAAATAAATCACCACTTAGGTACTGTTGTGAACTCTTTCTAAATTCATATTGGTGTAATATCTACTGTATTCCAACTTCTCTATGGTTCATACCCTCCGATACTACTCATAGATTCATCAAAATAAGCAAACAACACATAGAAAACAGAATCTGTCAAAAACAGAACAGTCGGTAGTAATCTGTATCAAACGTATACTTATGGAACTCAAAAAATTCTTAAATAAATTGGTGGACGTGAGGAATTTGTCTATTAATCATCTTCAAAAAGAATCAACCTAATCGCACTCTCCAGTAAAAAATGGCAGCAAATCTCGTGAGCGCTAAAGTTTCTATTTTTTACAGCAAGATCACAAAGACTTCACCCAAGTCTTCCCAAAGGTTCTACTTGGCACAAACACTAATTAAAACATAAAACTACATCTAAACAGAGTCTAGATTAATTATTTATTATTAAACAGGAGCAAAAAGCAAAGAACAAAAATAAGATTGGGTTGCCTCCCAACAAGCGCTATCGTTTAACGCCCCTAGCTAGGCATGATGATTTCAATGATGCTCACATAAAAGATAAGAATTGTAACATAAAGAGAGCATCATGAAGAATATGACTATCACATTTAAGCCTAACCCACTTCCTATGCATAGGGATTTTGTGAGAAAACAACTTATGGGAACAATAATAAACTTGCATAGGAAGGTAAAACAAGCAAATCTTCAAGATTTTCAACACATAGAGAGGAAACTTGATATTATTGCAATTCCTACAAGCATATATTCCTACCTCATAATAATTTTCAGTAGCATTATGAATGAATTCAACAATATAGCTATGACATAAAGCATTATTTTCATGATGCATAAGCATAGAAATTTTATTACTCTCCACATAAGCAAATTTATTGTCATGGATAATAGTGGGAGCAAACTCAACAAAATAACTATCATGTGAGGCATAATCCAATTGAAAATTAAAATCAAGATGACAAGTTTCATGGTTATCACTATTCTTTATAGCATACATGTCATCACAATAATCATCATAGATAGCAACTTTGTTCACATAATCAATTGGAACCTCTTCCGAAATAGTGGATTCATCACTAAATAAAGTCATGACCTCTCCGAAACCACTTTCATCAATATAATCATCATAAATAGGAGGCATGCTTTGATCATAATAAATATTCTCATCAAAACTCAGGGGACTAAAAATATCATATTCATCAAACATAGCATCCCCAAGCTTGTAGCTTTGCATATCATTAGCATCATGGATATTCAAGGAATTCATACTAACAACATTGCAATCATGCTCACCATCCAAAGATTTAGTGCCAAACATTTTAATGCATTCTTCTTCTAACACTTTGGCACAATTATCGGAATCCTTATTTTCATGAAAGACATTAAAAATATGAAGCATATGAGGTAACCTCAATTCCATTTTTTGTGTAGTTTTCTTTTATAAACTAAACTAGTGATAAAACAAGAAACTAAAAGATTTGATTGAAAGATTTAAAGATATACCTTCAAGGGCTAACCTCCCCGGCAACGGCGCCAGAAAAGAGCTTGATGTCTACTACACAACCTTCTTCTTGTAGACGTTGTTGGGCCTCCAAGTGCGGAGGTTTGTAGGACAGTAGCAAATTTCCCTCAAGTGGATGACCTAAGGTTTATCAATTCGAGGGAGGCATAGGATGAAGATGGTCTCTCTCAAACAACACTGCAACCAAATAACAAAGAGTCTCTTATGTTCCCAACACACCCAATACAATGGTAAATTGTATAGGTGCACTAGTTCAATGAAGAGATGGTGATACAAGTGCAATATGGATGGTAGATATAGGTTTTTGTAATCTAAAAATATAAAAACAGCAAGGTAGCTAATGATAAAAGTGAGCGTAAACGGTATTGCAATGCTAGGAAACAAGGCCTAGGGTTCACACTTTCACTATTGCAAGTTCTCTCAACAATAATAACATAATTGGATCATATAACTGTCCCTCAACATGCAACAAAGAGTCACTCCAAAGTCACTAATAGCGGAGAACAAACGAAGAGATTATTATAGGGTACGAAACCACCTCAAAGTTATTCTTTCTGATCGATCTATTCAAGAGTCCGTAGTAAAATAACATGAAGCTATTCTTTTCGTTCAATCTATCATAGATTTCGTACTAGAATAACACCTTAAGACACAAATCAACCAAAACCCTAATGTCACCTAGATACTCCAATGTCACCTCAAGTATCCGTGGGTATGATTATACGATATGCATCACACAATCTCAGATTCATCTATTCAACCAACACAAAGAACTTCAAAGAGTGCCCCAAAGTTTCTACCAGAGAGTCAAGACGAAAACGTGTGCCAACCCCTATGCATAAGTTCACGAGGTCACGGAACTCGCAAGTTGATCACAAAAACATACATCAAGTGGATCACGTGATATCCCATTGTCACCACAGATAAGCACATGCAAGACATACATCAAGTGTTCTCAAATCCTTAAAGACTCAACCCGACAAGATAACTTCAAAGGAAAAACAATCCATCACAAGAGAGTAGAGGGGGAGAAACATCATAAGATCCAACTATAAAAGCAAAGCTCGCGATACATCAAGATCGTGCCGAATCAAGAACACGAGAGAGAGATCAAACACATAGCTACTGGTACATACCCTCAGCCCCGAGGGTGAACTACTCCCTCCGTGTCAAGGAGAGCGCCGGGATGATGAAGATGGCCACCGGAGAGGGATTCCTGTTGGGGAACGTAGTAATTTCAAAAAAATTCCTACGCACACACACAGGATCATGGTGATGCATAGCAACGAGAGGGGAGAGTGTGTCTACGTACCCTCGTAGACCGAATGTGGAAGCATTAGCATAACGCGGTTGATGTAGTCGTACGTCTTCACGATCCGACCGATCCAAGTACCGAACGCACGGCACCTCCGACTTCTGCACATGTTCAACTCGATGACGTCCCGCGAGCTCCGATCCAGCAAAGCTTCACGCGAGAGTTTCGTCATCACGACGGCGTGGTGACGGTGATGATGATGCTACCGATGCAGGGCTTCGCCTAAGCACCGCTACGATATTATCGAGGTGGATTGTGGTGGAGGGGGGCACTGCACACGGCTAAGAGATCAATGATCAATTGTGTGTCTATGGGGTGCCCCTGCCCCCGTATATAAAGAGCAAGGGGAGGAGGTGGCCGGCCAGGGAGAGGCGCGCCAAGAGGGGGAGTAGGAGAGGGGGAAGGAAAGGGAGAGGAGGAGAAGGAAAGAGGGGCCCGACCCCCTTGCCCTAAACCAATTTGGTTTGGGCCTTGGGGGGGGGGGGCGCCCTACACTCTCCTTGCTACCCTCTATTTCCACTAAGGCCCATGTAGGCCCATTAAGCCCCCCGGGGGGTTCCGGTAACCCCCCGGTACTCCGGTATATGTCCGAAACCTTCCGGAACCTTTTCGGTGTCCGAACATAGTCGTTCAATATATCGATCTTTACATCTCGACCATTTTGAGACTCCTTTACATGCACATGATCACATCCGGGACTCTGAACTACCTTCGGTACATCAAAACACAGAAACTCATAATATCGATCGTCACCGAACTTTAAGCGTGCGGACCCTATAGGTTCGAGAACTATGTAGACATGACCGAGACACATCTCCGGTCAATAACCAATAGCGGAACCTGGATTCTCATATTGGTTCCCACATATTCTACGAAGATCTTTATCGGTCAAACCGCATAGCAACATACGTTGCTCCCTTTGTCATCGGTATGTTACTAGCCCGAGATTGTATCTCAACACCTAGTTCAATATCATTACCGGCAAGTCTCTTTGCTTGTTCTGTAATACATCATCCCGCAACTAACTCATTAGTTACAATGCTTGCAAGGCTTATAGTGATGTGCATTACCGAGTGGGCCCAGAGATACCTCTCCGACAATCGGAGTGACAAATCCTAATCTCGAAATACGCCAACTCAACAAGTACCTTCGGAGACACCTATAGAGCACCTTTATAATCACCTAGTTACATTGTGACGTTTGGTAGCACACAAAGTGTTCCTCCGGTAAACGGGAGTTGCATAATCTCATAGTCATAGGAACATGTATAAGTCATGAATAAAGCAGTAGCAACATACTAAATGATCAAGTGCTAAGCTAACGGAATGGGTCAAGTCAATCACATCATTCTATAATGATGTGATCTCGTTAATCAAATGACAACTCATGTCTATGGTTAGGAAACATAACCATCATTGATTCAACGAGCTAGTCAAGTAGAGGCAAACTAGTGACACTCTGTTTGTCTATGTATTCACACATGTACTAAGTTTCCGGTTAATACAATTCTAGCATGAATAATAAACATTTATCATGATATAAGGAAATAAATAATAACTTTATTATTGCCTCTAGGGCATATTTCCTTTAGTCTCCCACTTGCACTAGAGTCAGTAATCTAGTTCACATCGCTATGTGATTAACACCCAAAGAGTGATCATGTTTTGCTTGTGAGAGAAGTTTAGTCTACGGGTCTGCAACATTCAGATCCGTATGTATTTCACAAATTTCCATGTCTACAATGCTCTGCATGGAGCTACTCTAGCTAATTGCTCCCACTTTCAATATGTATCCAGATCGAGACTTAGAGTCATCTAGATCGATGTAAAAGCTTGCATCGACGTAACTCTTTACGATGAACTCTTTTATCACCTCCATAACCGAGATATATTTCCTTAGTAATCTAAGGATAATTTTGAACGCTGTCCAGTGATCTACTCTTAGATCACTATTGTACTCCCTTGCCAGAATGATGCTAAGGTATACAATAGGACTGGTAAACAGCATATCATACTTTATAGAACCTATGACTGAGGCATAGGGAATGACTTTTCATTCTCTTTCTATTTTCTGCTGTGGTCAGGTTTTGAGTCTTTACTTAACTTCACACCTTGCAACACAGGCAAGAACTCCTTCTTTGACCGTTCCATTTTGAACTACTTCAAAATCTTGTCAAGGTATGTACTCATTGAAAAACTTAAGCGTCTTGATCTATCTCTATAGATCTTGATGCTAAATGTAAGTAGCTTCATCGAGGTCTTTCTTTGAAAAACTCTTTTCAAATACTCCTTTATGCTTTCCAGAAAATTCTACATTATTTCCGATCAACAATATGTCATTCACATATACTTATCAGAAATGTTGTAGTGCTCCCACTCACTTTCTTGTAAATACAGGCTTCACCGCAAGTCTGTATAAAACCATATGCTTTGATCACTTTATCAAAGCATATATTCCAACTCCGAGATGCCTGCACCAGTCCATAGATGGATCGCTGGAGCTTGATCACTTTGTTAACACCTTTTAGGATCGAAAAAACCTTCTGGTTGCATCATATACAACTCTTCTTTAAGAAATCCCCGAAGGAATACAATTTTGACATCCATTTGCCAGATTTGATAAAATGCGGCAACTGCTAACATGATTCGGACAGATTTTAAGCATCTATATGAGTGAGAAAATCTCATCATAGTCAACACTTTGAACTTGTCGAAAACATTTTGCGACAATTCGAGCTTTGTAGATAGTAACACTACTATCAGCGTCCGTCTTCCTCTTGAAGATCCATTTATTCTTAATGACTCACCGATCGTCGGTCAAGTCAATCAAAGTCCATACTTTGTTCTCATACATGGACCCCATCTCAGATTTCATGGTGCCGGTGTCAAAACCGGCGGATCTCGGGCAGGGGGTCCCGAACTGTGCGTCTAAGGCGGATGGTAACAGGAGGCGGAGGACACGATGTTTACCCAGGTTCGGGCCCTCTTGATGGAGGTAATACCCTACGTCATGCTTGATTGTTCTTGATAATATGAGTGTTACAAGAGTTGATCTACCACGAGATCAGAGAGGCTAAACCCTAGAAGCTAGCCTATGGTATGATTGCATGTTGTCCTATGGACTAAAACCGTCCGGTTTATATAGACACCGGAGGGGGCTAGGGTTACACAAGGTTGGTTACAAAGGAGGAGTATACATATCCGTATTGCCTAGCTTGCCTTCCACGCCAAGTAGAGTCCCATCCGGACACGAGACGAAGTCTTCAATCTCGTATCTTCATAGTCCAACAGTCCAGCCAAAGGATATAGTCCGGCTGTCCGTAGACCCCCTAATCCAGGACTCCCTCAGTAGCGCGTGAACCAGGTTTCAATGATGATGAGTCCGATGCGCAGTGTTGTCTTCGGCATTGCAAGGCGGGTTCCTCCTCTGAATACACCCTGGAAGAGTTTGAATACAAGGACAGTGTCCGACCCTGCAAAATATGTTCCACATACCACCATAGAGAGAATAATATTTCCACAAATCTAATCTGTTGACACGTTTTGACAACATGACGTCACGCCATGGCCTGGTCATTATTCGAACCGTTTTTCTCAACCAGCTCTGCACATAACGCGAGGCGGTTTTCTTGACACGTCTTGTCAAAGCAGAGATCATGTTCCCCTTATCACGAGATTCTCATCAATACGGACGTGGGTAACCCAACCGCGCCATCAATTACGGTGCCTGGGGAATAAGCAGTTTTGCCAGGCAAGTGGGGAGAGACGTCGCCTCTTCCGCCCTTATAAAGGGACAAAGATTTACTTTTTTCACCCACACCTTCTTTCTCCTCGCTTACCCATTCCCGCGCACTCGAGATCTAGCGCCCAAGCTCGCGTTCTTCTTCTCAAACCACTCCAAGCATGTCTGAAGCAGGAGGCAAGTGGATGGTCTCCTCCGTCACGGAGGAGAACATCAAAAAGTTATGGGAAGCCGGATACCTGGCTATGGATATTGCGCACTGGCTGCCAAATGCGGGGCATATCGTACCAACGCTCAAACCCCATGAGAGGGTAGTTTTTCTTACCCATTTTGTCCGCGGACTGGGATTTCCTCTCCACCCCTTTGTCCGCGAGCTCATGTTCTACTATGGGCTGGATTTTCATGATCTGGCCCCCAATTTCATTCTCAACATCTCGGCGTTTATCGTCGTGTGTGAGGCCTTCCTCCGCATCAAGCCCCACTTCGGCCTATGGATGAAAACCTTTAATGTTAAACCGAAGGTGGTAGGTGGCCAACAAGCAGAGTGCCATGGTGGGCAAGATGCCTATGTCACCTGGCTCGAGGGTACCTATGTGGATACCATAAAGGGGTGGCAATCGGGGTGGTTCTACATCACTGATCCGCGCGACTCCAACTGGGTGGCGGCCCCCAAATTTCAATCCGGAATCCCCACGCGGCTTACCTCCTGGAAAGAGAAGGGCCTGTCTTGGGGTTCGTCGGTAGAGCTGACCGGACTCCGGACCTGCATCCAGAACATGACGAACAAGAAAATCAAGCTTGTCAACGTGGTCTAGGTTATGCTCTTCTGTCGGATCCTTCCGTGTCAACGACGGGCATTCAATTTGTGGAAGTTCGACTCGGCCAAGCACCAGACGCTGCGAGAGCTCTATGACACGATGCACGAGGACGTCTGGAGGGTGCTGTTCAAGAGTGCCGAGATTCCTCCCTCCCTCACCGAGGACCGCAGACTCAGCGCAAAGCGCCGCGCCAATCCGGTAGGCTTTTTATATCTCTCAGGGTATCTATTTGCCCCGGTTTAGTTGTGTGCAGGATCTGAACTTCCATGTCATTAACAAGACTGGATAGAGACGACGGAGCAGCTTGATAGCCCAGCCCCACTGCCCAAAGATCCTGCAGATGCTCTTCTAACAAAGATGCTGACTCCGGCACCCTACGAGGTGCCGGAAAAGAAGACCAAGAAGAAGGCCGCGGGGGCCCGAAAGGGTCTCCGGCGCAAGGTTGTACCAGAGTCATCGGACGATGACTGCGACGCGCACTCCTCCCACGGAAACGAGGAGGAGGAGGAGGAGAAAAGTTCTCCCTCCCAGCCGGGGAAGACAAGAAAAGGAAGGTCGACCCATCCGGGGAGGCCGAAGGGTCCAAGAAGGGAAGGACCCTCCCTTCGGACTGCGCCACAACGGCCGCCGACTGTGGCGACGAGTGGCTACACAGGGCCAAGCCCCTGGCGAAATCGTAAGTGTCCGAATACCATAGTACTTCATGGTATGTTCTATTACACTGCCTCTCCTCATGCCGAACATGATTATGCAATCCGTTCTGAGCTCACCTCGACGTATCCTCGTCGAGCGGCTCTCTGGACTCGTCGGATATGAACATCGGTTCTCTCCCAACCGCTACCACCTCTCGCCCTACGGACAATGCCGAGGTGTTGTCTCAAAAGGCACCGAGCCAAGGGGAGGTGGTCCTAGGGGCGCCTAGAGGCGACTTCCCGAACCTTGGGTACCAAGGGAGCGAGGCCCCTACGGGTTTTGAGTTCTGCCCCCAGCCGAATACTGCACCAGAACCTTCGATGGTTCCGGACTCCGGCAGGCGGTCCCTCTTTAGGGAGGGCCAACCATCCGTGCCGGTGTCCTCTGTCCAACCAGAGGTACCGGACAACCTTCTGGAAGCGCTTCACAGCGCTTCCATCGAAGAAGAGCACCGCGCTATGATACGTCTCCGTCGTATCTATAATTTTTGATTGTTCCATGCCAATATTATTCAACTTTCATATACTTTTTGGCAACTTTTTATACTATTTTTGGGACTAACATATTGATCCAGTGCCCAGTGCCAGTTCTTGTTTGTTGCATGTTTTTTGTTTCAAAGAAAACCCATACCAAACGGAGTCCAAACGGAATAAAAACTGACGGAGATTTATTTTGGAATATTTATGAATTTTGGGAAGTGGAATCATTGTGAGACGGTGCCCGAGGGGGGCACGAGGTAGGGGGGTGCACCCCAGGGTGTCAGGCGCGCCCCTGACCCTCGTGGACACCCTGTAAGGAGGTTGGTGCCCTTCTTTCGCCACAAGAAAGCTGATTTCCGGATAGAGATCATGTCCAAAATTCAGCCCAATCGGAGTTACGGATCTCCGGAAATTTAAGAAACGGTGAAGGGCCAGAAAACAGAACGCAGAATCAGAGAGAAACAGAGAGATAGATCCAATCTCGGAGGGGCTCTCGCCCCTCCCACGCCATGGAGGCCAAGGACCATGGGGGAAACCCTTCTCCTATCTAGGGAGAAGGTCAAGGAAGAAGAAGAAGGAGGGGGCTCTCTCCCCTCGCTTCCGGTGGCGCCGGAGTGCCACTGGGGGCCATCATCATCACCACCATCTTCACCAACAACTTCACCGTCATCATCACCAACTCTTCCCCCCTCTATGCAGCGGTGTAACCTCTCTCTTACCCGCTGTAATCTCTACTTAAACATGGTGCTCAATGCTATATATTATTTCCCAATGATGTATGGCTATCCTATGATGTTTGAGTAGATCTGTTTTGTCCTAATGGCTATTTGATGATCAAGATTGGTTTGAGTTGTATGTTTTATTATTGGTGCTGTCCTATGGTGCTCTCCATGTAGCGCAAGCGTGAGATATTCCCGCTGTAGGGTTTGCAATATGTTCATGATTTGCTTATGGTGGGTGGCGTGAGTGACAGAAGCACAGACCAGAGTAAGTAGGTTGTTTGCGTATGGGATAAAGGGGACTTGATACTTTAATGCTATGGTTGGGTTTTACCTTAATGAATCTTTAGTAGTTGCGGATGCTCGCTAGAGTTCCAATCATAAGTGCATATGATCCAAGTAGAGAAAGTATGTTAGCTTATGCCTCTCCCTCAAATAAAATTGCAATAATGATTACCGGTCTAGTTATCGATTGCCTAGGGACAAATAACTTTCTTGTTGACAAAAGCTCTCTACTAAAACTAATTTAGTCATGTCTTTATCTAAACAGCCCCTAGCTTTTATTTTCGTGTTCTTTACTTTCTTGCAAGCTTACCCAAAAACACCTACAAAGTACTTCTAGTTTCATACTTGTTCTAGGTAAAGCGAACGTCAAGCATGCGTAGAGTTGTATTGGTGGTCGATAGAACTTGAGGGAATATTTGTTCTACCTTTAGCTCCTCATTGGGTTCGACACTCTTACTTATCGAAAGAGGCTACAATTGATCCCCTATACTTGTGGGTTATCAAGACCTTTTTCTGGCGCCGTTGCCGGGGAGCAATAGCGTGGGGTGAATATTCTAGTGTATGCTTGTTTGCTTTATCACTAAGTAATTTTTATTTGCTGTTCTTAGTTGTTTTCTATCTTTAGTTATGGGTAGGAAACACAAAATACCAAAAAAAATAGTTGTACCTACTGAACCAATGGTTGAAGAACAACTCAAAATCTATCACACCGCTGAAGCTTAACACCTATCCGGATAGCTCTGAGTAGAGATACCGGATACGTATAATGGAGCAACAATTTAGAATAGCTCCAAGTAGAACAGTTATTTGGAGTGGCTCCAAATGTAGCGTAGTAGTTGCATCTACAAGATGACATAGAGATTTGTGAAGTACATACGGATCTGAAAGATTCAGACCCGTTGACTATAACATCTCTCACAAGCATAACATGATCAAACCCAGAACTCATTGAGTGTTAATCACATATCGATGTGAACTAGATTATTGACTCTAGTAAACTCTTTGGGTGTTAGTCACATGGGGATGTGACCTTGAGTGTTAATCACATATCAATGTGAACTGGATTATTGACTCTAGTGCAAGTGGGAGACTGTTGGAAATATGCCCTAGAGGCAATAATAAATTAGTTATTATTATATTTCCTTGTTCATGATAATCGTTTATTATCCATGCTAGAATTGTATTGATAGGAAACTCAGATACATGTGTGGATACATAGACAACACCATGTCCCTAGTAAGCCTCTAGTTGACTAGCTCGTTGATCAATAGATGGTTACGGTTTCCTGACCATGGATATTGGATGTCGTTGATAACGGGATCACATCATTAGGACAATGATGTGATGGACAAGACCCAATCCTAAGCATAGCACTAGATCGTGTAGTTCGTATGCTAAAGCTTTTCTAATGTCAAGTATCATTTCCTTAGACCATGAGATTGTGCAACTACCAGATACCGTAGGAGTGATTTGGGTGTGCCAAACATCACAACGTAACTGGGTGGCTATAAAGGTACACTACGGGTATCTCCGAAAGTGTCTGTTGGGTTGGCACGAATCGAGACTGGGATTTGTCACTCCGTGTGACAGAGAGGTGTCTCTGGGCCCACTCGGTAGGACATCATCATAATGTGCACAATGTGATCAAGGAGTTGATCACGGGATGGTGTGTTACGGAACGAGTAAAGAGACTTGCCGGTAACGAGATTGAACAAGGTATCGGGATACCGACGATCGAATCTCGGGCAAGTATCGTACCGCTAGACAAAGGGAATTGTATACGGGATTGATTAAGTCCTTGACATCGTGGTTCATCCGATGAGATCATCGTGGAACATGTGGGAGCCAACATGGGTATCCAGATCCCGCTGTTGGTTATTGACCGAAGAGTCATCTCGGTCATGTCTGCATGTCTCCCGAACCCGTAGGGTCTACACACTTAAGGTTCGGTGACGCTAGGGTTATAGAGATATTAGTATGCGGCAACCCAAAAGTTGTTCGGAGTCCCGGATGAGATCCCGGATGTCACGAGGAGTTCCGGAATGGTCCGGAGGTAAAGAATTATATATAGGAAGTGCTATTTTGGCTATCGGGACAAGTTTCGGGGTCACCGGTATTGTGCCGGGACCACCGGAAGGGTCCCGGGGGTCCACCGGGTGGGGCCACCTCCCCGGGGGGCCACATGGGCTGTAGGGGGTGTGCCTTGGCCTACATGGTCCAAGGGCACCAGCCCCAAGAGGCCCATGCGCCAAAGGGACAAGAGGAGGGGAGAGTCCTAAAGGGGGAAGGCACCTCCGAGGTGCCTTGGGGAGGATGGACTCCTCCCCCCCTTGGCCGCACCCTTCCTTGGAGGAAGGGGCAAGGCTGCGCCCTCCCCCTCTCTCTTGGCCCTATATATAGTGGGGGAAGGGAGGGCAGCACCAACCTTGAGCCCTGGCGCCTCCCTCTCCCTCCCATGACACATCTCCCTCCTCCCGCAGCGCTTGGCGAAGCCCTGTTGGAATCCCGCTGCTTCCACCACCACGCCATCGTGCTGCTGGATCTCCATCAACCTCTCCTCCCCCCTTGCTGGATCAAGAAGGAGGAGACGTCGCTGCTCCGTACGTGTGTTGAACGCGGAGGTGCCGTCCGTTCGGCGCTAGGATCATCGGTGATTTGGATCACGACGAGTACGACTGCATCAACCCCGTTCTCTTGAACGCTTCCGCGCGCGATCTACAAGGGTATGTAGATCCACTCCTCCCTCGTTGCTAGATGACTCCATAGATAGATCTTGGTGACACGTAGGAAAATTTTGAATTTCTGCTACGTTCCCCAACAGGGCATACCGGCATCGCCGCACGGTCGCTTCATCAAGCCGGCATCGACCACGTCATGACCTGCATCGGCAGGACCACACTATTGCTTCTTCAATCTGGTGTCCATCACACCGACCTACTTCGACTCATCAACTGACATCGAGGCTTCGACATCTTGGCTGGACCGGGGGCTTCGCCATATCTTCATCAAACTATACTCCGGAGACTTCGGCGTCACTAGCCGACCAACTCCGGCACGTTAACTGGACCGAGGGCTTTGCCTCGGCGAGCCGACCTTTGCCAGCACCGCCGTGCCATCGCTTTATCGCCCATCAGGCAATGGGTGCATGGATTGAGTCCCAATTTTGGGAATCACCTTTTTTCGGATTGCGACGACAATTAAACCAGGTGCTATTAATCCTAGTATTTTTTTTGCTTGTTTGGGTTTATTTTTCCCAAGGAATTATTACTCTTGTTTGTCCATCATCTGTACACAGGTCTATCAAATGATGGCTGCATTAACAACGGTCGCGTGGTAGTTCGGTCAGTTTCCGTACATAGTCCGGCGAACGCCGCATCCGGAACTCGGACCGACCTGTGAATTCAGGCTTTGCCACGCCTTTACCGCATCACGCCGACGCCCTACATCGACATTGACTTCGGCACCAGGCCATATTTCTTTTATTACTCACTTTGCATAAATTATTTATTATGCAACGATTTTTTTAATTATCATTATTACTATTATCTTCGGTTTGCACTATTTTTTGTGCACAGGAAAATGATCCGGGGACCTGGACATCACTCTGCCGGTCTGCATTGACCTTGCTATGTCACCGCTTCGGCGTCTCGAGCTCTCTGCTCCGCCACCTCGGGACCGGCTTCGGGGATGGAACCTTGTCCTGCATCAAGCTCAGACCGCGTCATCAATGCCGAACACATTAACCAGCTAAGTCGCTTTCATGCTCAAAGTTTTAATTTTTAACTTGTGTTCGGTTCGACCAAGCATTATACTTTTTTGGAAAAAAAGTTGCTTGTAAAAGATTTCCTTGTCCAAACTTTGTTTGTGACACACAAATTCAAATACCCCGTTTACTTGGGGGCTCCCTTGATGGAGCTTTTCCTCTTGCATATGATTATACTTGTACGACTTCGTTCCTTGTTCGTGTATTACGCCACAATATGCACCATATTGACTTAAGCGATTTGCAAGCTGGGTTGCCTGGCTCCTGTGCTTACCCCTACGTTCCCGATTGTTCGGCTAGCGAGTAAAGCGAGCACCTCTGCGATTGTTACGACCGGGTCCTCCGAGCTCTGACCTCAGACTGGGTGAAGCCGAAAGCTAGCACTCTTATTGTTTTCAATCATGGTCGGCACACAACGGAACTCATGAGTACAAAAAATCTATTGCACAAGTCTCATACTAATAATGAGCACCGAAGAAAGGTATCTATGGGGGTACTATTTTCTTTGAAGATGCTTCTTACACTTCGTCTGTAATATAGCATAAGTTCCCTGAGCGCGCTTTGTTTGTTACAGCCTTATGGCCCGGTTGCTTGGTTATCGGAAACACTGTCGATATTCTCGATAGGTGGAGTACATAACACTTTTCAGTCCTTGACCGAAGAGGGAGAAGCCGACGGTCGGTTAAGACGCGTTTAAAGTTCGGTTAAACAAAGATATGATATAAGTACTTCGGTACATACAATCATTATACATAAAAACTTTTACCCAAGTCACTTGGGGGATCTTAAAATTTATATGAGCTATTTTATAGTAAATGTGTTTTCTTCCTGGTCGTTGCAATGTCTTTTTCTATCGCTCCTTTTTCGACGTGAGTGTGTGGTCAATAGCCAGATAACCCATTTTCTCTCTAGTGACCGCTCGAGTTTAGTTCACTAAACTGGTCTAATGAGAAGCACTCCGCCTTCGGGATAGGTGGCTGTAGCCGTAGGCTGACCCGCTTGAAGTCTTGAGATTGGATGTGTAATGTTAAAGCACGACAGAAGCACTCTTTTTTTCTAAGACCAATTTTTGGATTGGCACCGAACACTTGATCTTGTTCGGACGTCAATTTTTTACTGACGTTTTTTGGTTTTCCAAGCTCATGGCACTTTTAAACTATTTGTGTGTTTTCAACACAAGTCTCGCAGTGCAATGCCGGACACCTTTATAGATTCGGCAAAAATATTCTCGGATATTGCTATATATGCATCGGTTTCGAATTGTGTCTTCGGTCAATAGTTGGGTTGCCCGACTCCTGCACTTGCTTCCTACGTTCCGCTTTGTTCGGCTAGGCGTGCAAAGGGAGAGCCACTGCGATTGTGCTTCCAGCTCACACGGTTAAGCACCTTAGTGGAGAAAGCCGAAAACTGACTGTCACAATAAGTGTAAACTGGTCAGTGATCCGATGACTATGTTAAAATGACGGGCCACTCATAACAATGGCCGAAGTGTTTACGGCTTGACCTTGACTGTCGCCGAACACTACCGGGGGCTATTAATTGACCTCCCAAACTAAATCCTCGATATATTGCTCTTACATTAGAGCTGAGGTTTCATGATCATGCTTAGCATGACAACCCAAAGAAAGGAACCGATAGCGGGACTATTTTCTTTGGAAGACATTTCTTATGTTAAACAGTAATATAACATATCTCTCTGTGTACCTTTGCTTGTAAAACCGTATGGCCAGATTGCCTTGTTTGTCGTAAATCTTTGCCCTCATAAAGGCTTTATAAAGTAGGACAAACACTCCTCGGCTACTGCCCGAGGAGGTGGAAGCCGATGGTCGGTCAACAAAGTTTTGTACAATGCGGATCCGAGCATTAATGACGTAAAGTACTTGGATACATAGAGTCATTACACATAATTTGTGATTTTACTATGGATATCGATCCTTAATTCGGCCACCTGTGCCCGCATTAAGGCTCGGGGGCTATTGGGCTTCGGGCTTATTATTTACAAATATTAAAGGGGCACATTGATCCCCTGATCTGGTGTTGCCACCCGACCAGTGTCTCGGGGGCTACTGCATTGCCTATCCAATGCAGAAAATTTTAAGTGCAATACAGTTTCCGAGGAGATTTTGATCCTCAGGTTGGTCGGCCGCACCCAACCTGAGTCTCGAGGACTGAGCACGCCGCTTTTTGTGTCCCGAAGTATCCTGCTGAGCTAGGACTTGATCCTCAGGCCGATTTTACAAATCAACTCGAGTCTCAGTGGCTACTGGGATCAACGGTCTTATGTCATCCTTTAGGTGCATCTCGGGTTTTAAACCGATACACACCTTGAGGGGCTACTGGCTATATATCTCGGCAGAGAATAAATTGCACCAATAAAAAATATTAACAAAAAATCGGCCCACAGTCGGGGTGGTGCACCACCTCGGAAGCAGTCCGGCATAAAGCTCGGGTGCTAGCGGCTGGCTCCATAGAGGGCATTTCCGGCATTAAGCTCGGCTAAACTCCTTCAACCTTTTTGAACCAAGGTGATTTATGATAGTCCGGCATTGGAGCTTGGACATAGTCCGGCGTTGGAGCTTGGACATAGTCTGGCATTGGAGCTCGGATACTTTCTGGCGTTGGAGCTCGGAAAGCGGTCCGGCGTTGGTGCTCGGCTGCAAAAGATACCTCGAATGCTGTCCGGCGTTGGAGCTCGGACGCAAGAGGACGCTGCCGCCTGGGAACAACTTCAAACCCGAGGTGTGGCATAAAAATAACAAGGCATTGATAAAGGCCGGAAACTTAAAGGGGCTCCTCGGACACCCGATGTGTAAACTCGCCGAATGCATTTCGGCGATCCTCAAGATCGAAGATGAGAAGATTTGTTGAACCAGTTTTCAAGACCGACAACCGAAGATGAAGAATAGTTCGGAAGAATCGAGGAGCATCCCCAACTTGAAGACCGGTTCAGGGGGCTACTGACAGTGTCCTGGACTAGGGGGTACTCATCACATCCTCTCCCGATCAGTTGGATTGGGCTGAGGACCCCCATGGCCGCATACTCATGGGCCAGTTCGGACAGCTGCCGCATACAAGGAAGATTCCACAAGACTTGGCGATCAAGACAAGGACTTCTCCCCACCAGCGTATTCATCTAGGACTCTTGTTATCCTAGGCCTCTGGTAAATTATATAAACCGAGGCCAGGCTAGTCGATATAGATACAACAATCATACCATAGGCTAGCTTCTAGGGTTTAGCCTCTCTGATCTCGTGGTAGATCTACTCTTGTACTACACATATCATCAATATTAATCAAGCAGGACGTAGGGTTTTACCTCCATCAAGAGGGCCCGAACCTGGGTAAAACTTCGTGTCCCCTGCCTCCTGTTACCATCCGCCTAGACGCACAGTTCGGGACCCCCTACCCGAGATCCGCCGGTTTTGACACCGACACTACAGTTAATATCTTTGGTATCCGAGGTATCCGGATTCCTCGATGTGTTGTTGCTGCGAGCCAGCTAGCTATCCTCGCCCGCGCAAAAGTGGGTCATGAGTGTTGTGAGGGCTGTCATGGACTTCGGCTTCTCCTGGCCAAGGTGGCGGGCGAGCCATTCGTCACGGATGTTATGCTTGAATGCCGCTAGGGCCTCTACACCCGGACAGTCTACAATTTGATTTTTCTTAGTCAGGAACCGTGTCCAGAATTGTCTGGCCGATTCCCCTGGCTGCTGGGTTATGTGGCTCAAGTCATCAGCATCCGGTGGCCGCACATAAGTGCCCTGGAAGTTGTCAAGAAATGCGTCTTCCAGATCCTCCCAAATGCCGACGGAATTTGCTGGCAAGCTATTCAGCCAATGCCGAGCTGGTCCTTTGAGTTTTAGTGGGAGTTACTTGATGGCATGTAGATCATCACCGCGAGCCATGTGGATGTGAAGGAGGAAATCCTCAATCCATACAGCGGGATCTGTTGTGCCATCGTATGATTCGATATTTACGGGTTTGAAACCCTCCGGGAATTCATGATTCATAACTTCATTAGTGAAGCATAGGGGGTGTGCGGCACCTCTGTGCCGGGCTATATCCCGACGTAGTTCGTATGAGTCTTGTCTGCCGTATTCGGCCCGGCCGGATTTACTCTTAGTGTATCTGATGCGACGATCATCGTCCCGTGTGGGCGCACGTGCCCGTGTGCCGTATATTGACCTTGCAATTTTTGCCTTATTGTCCAATATGTCTTGCAGGTCCTCTATGTTGTCCCGGGCCTTAGTATTTTTGATTGAGTGGCGACGGGGTGCAGGCTGAACTTTAGGCTGAAACGCCTCTCTGGCTCGGCCGCGTAGTGGCCGGTCAGCCGCATCGTACACTGGTGAATGAGGTTTCAATGCTTCCTCCTCGAGGTGAGGTAGCAACCTGCATTTTGGGTAACTCTTGGATGGGCGCTCGAGTTCATGCTCCTCAGCCGCAAGGACTTCGGTCCACCTGTCTACTAGCAAGTCTTGATCAGCTTGAAGCTGTTGCTGTTTTTTTCTTCAGGCTATTTGCCGTGGCCATAAGCCGGCGCTTGAAGCGCTCTTGCTCGACGGGGTCCTCAGGAACGATAAACTCGTCGTCACCGAGGCTCGCCTCGTCTTCGGAGAGAGGCATGTAATTGTCCTCCTCCGATTCTCCATCTGCTGCCTGCTCTGGAGGGCTAGCTTGTTCGTCCTCTAGCTCTACATCGTGCTGGAGGGGATTGTTGTTTTCTTCGGCGCTATCCGGAGTGTTATTATCTCCTGTGCCGGTATCACTGCTCTTGCTGTGGCGGGACTTAGAGCGGCGCCGCTGACGTCGGTGCTTGGGTTGCTTCTTGGAGGGGTCATCCTCTGCTGTCTCGTCGCCATTGCCTTCTTTGGGGGTGTCCAGCATGTATATATCATATGATGAGGTGGCGGTCCAGCGCCCTGAGGGCGGTGGTTCCTGTTCGTCTCCAGCTTCGTCGTCCATACCGTCGAAGTCTTCAGAGTTGAAGTCGAGCATGTCGGTTAAGTCGTTGACAGTGGCTACTAAGTGGGTGGTGGGTGGGCAGCGAATTTCTTTGTCGTCCGCATCCCATTCTCGCCGGACATAGTTCGGCCAAGGTTCTCCTGACAGGGAGAGAGACCTTAATGAATTTAGCACATCTCTGAAAGGTGAGTGCTGAAAGATATCCGCGGAGGTGAACTCCATGATCGGCGCCCAGTCGGACTCGACGGGCACGGATGTGAGCGGCTCGGAGTTCGCGGCCGAAGATGAATCCAGTGGTTCGGCGACATGGCTCTCGTAAGGGGTGAAGTCAGTATCCGGCTCTATCACCACTGAGAGTGCGGCCTCCATGGCGGGGTCCATCCCTCCGCTCTCGGATGGCACGACTTGCTCCGGATTGATGGCCGGAGTAGTTATGGATGCGATCTCCCGAACATTGTCCGACGGCAGAGTTACGTCATGCTCGTCGCGACTGTGCGGCACGTCCGACATGGGCTCGAATCCGTCGAAGATCAAGTCTCCGCGGATGTCGGCCATGTAGTTCAAGTTTCCAAATCTGACCTGATGGCCAGAGGCGTAGCTCTCGATCCGCTCCAGATGGCCAAGCGAATTGGCCCGCGGTGCAAAGCCGCCGAATACGAAGATCTGTCCAGGGAGGAAAACCTCACCCTGGACCGCATCGTTAGTGATGATCGAAGGAGCCATCCAGCCTTATGGTGACGACACAGTGGAACTATCAATGAAAGCACCAATGTCGGTGTCAAAACCGGCGGATCTCGGGTAGGTGGTCCCGAACTGTGCGTCTAAGGCGGATGGTAACAGGAGGCGGGGGACACGATGTTTAACCAGGTTCGGGCCCTCTTGATGGAGGTAATACCCAGTGTCCTGCTTGATTGTTCTTGATAATATGAGTGTTACAAGAGTTGATCTACCACGAGATCAGAGAGGCTAAACCCTAGAAGCTAGCCTATGGTATGAATGCATGTTGTCCTACGGACTAAAACCCTCCTGTTTATATAGAGACCGGAGGGGGCTAGGGTTACACAAGGTCGGTTACAAAGGAGGAGATATACATATCCGTATTGCCTAGCTTACCTTCCACGCCAAGTAGAGTCCCATCCGGACACGGGACGAAGTCTTCAATCTCGTATCTTCATAGTCCAACAGTCCGGCCAAAGGATATAGTCCGGCTGTCCGGAGACCCCCTAATCCAGCACTCCCTCACATGGCCTCAAGCCATTTCGCGGAATCTGGGCTCATCATCGCTTCCTCATAGTTCGTAGGTTCATCATGGTCAAGTAACATGACATCCATAACAGGATTACTGTACCACTCTGGTGCAGATCTCACTCTGGTTTACCTATGAGGTTCGGTAGTAACTTGATCTGAAGTTACATGATCATCATCATTAGCTTCCTCACTAATTGGTGTAGGAGTCACAGGAACAGATTTCTATGATGAACTACTTTCCAATAAGGGAGCATGTACAGTTACCTCATCAAGTTCTACTTTCCTCCCGAATCTGTGATAGAAGGATCCATTCTTAGCAACGAATGTCTTGCCTTCGGATCTGTGATAGAAGGTGTACCCAACTGTCTCCTTTGGGTATCCTATGAAGACACATTTCTCCGATCTAGGTTTGAGCTTATCAGGATGAAACCTTTTCACATAAGCATCGCAACCCCAAACTTTAAGAAACGACAACTTTGGTTTCTTGCCAAACCATAGTTCATATGGCGTCGTCTCAACGGATTTAGATGGTGCCCTATTTAATGTGAATGCAGCTGTCTCTAATGCATAACCCCAAAATGATAGTGGTAAATCGGTAAGCGACATCATAGATTGCACCATATCTAATATAGTACGGTTACGATGTTCGGACACACCACTACGCTGTGGTGTTCCAGGTGGCGTGAGTTGCGAAACTATTCCACATTGTTTCAAATGAAGACCAAACTCGTAACTCAAATATTCTCCTCCATGACTAGATCATAGAAACTTTATTTTCTTGTTACGATTATTTTCCACTTCGCTTTGAAATTATTTGAACTTTTCAAATGTTTCAGATTTATGTTTCATCAAGAAGATATACCCATATCTTACTCAAATCATCTGTGAAGGTCAGAGAATAACGATAGCTGCCGCGAGCCTCAACACTCATCGGACTGCATACATCGGTATGTATTATTTCCAACACTCATCGGTATGTGTATCACTACGATCAAGATTCAATAAACCATTCACCTTGCGTGTATGACCATTGAAGGTTTTATTCATGAAGACAGAACAACAATTATTCTTTGACTTTAAATGAATAACCATATTGCAATAAACATGATCAAATCATATTCATGCTTAACGCAAACACCAAATAATATTTATTTAGGTTCAACACTAATGCCGAAAGTATAGGGAGTGTGCGATGATGATCATATCAATCTTGGAACCACTTCCAACACATATCGACACTTCACAGTTAACTAGTCTCTGTTCATTCTGCAACTCCCATTTTGAGTTACTAATCTCAGCAACTGAACTAGTATCAAATACTGAGTGGTTGCTATAAACACTAGTAAAGTACACATCAATAACATGTATATCAAATATACCTTTTTTCACTTTGCCATCCTTCTTATCCGCCAAATACTTGGGGCAGTTCTGCTTCCAGTGACCAGTCCCTTTGCAGTAGAAGCACTTAGTCTCAGGCTTAGGTCTAGACTTGGGCTTCTTCACTTGAGCATCAACTTGCTTGCCGTTCTTCTTGAAGTTCCCCTTCTTCCCTTTGCCCTTTTCTTGAAACTAGTGGTCTTGTCAACCATCAACACTTGATGCCACTACAAAAAAAAGACACATCCGTGACATTTTGGGCCGAACAAATTTTTTTCTGTCATACATATGACACTTCTATGACGATAATTGTGACAAAACCCGGTATCATCATAGATGTGGTGGGCTCCTACTTCTATGACAAAAAATCATGACAGAAAATGGGCTTTTCGTCCTGGGCGGGTCGGAGACGCAGCTGCATGACATTCTTTCGGCCGTCCATGACGAAAAAAACCATGGTAGAAGCAAGGGGGAGGAAAATTTTGGGGAGTTCCCGGTTACGGTGGGAGGTCGGGGGCCGAGGGATGCGCATTTCTCTCGTACACGTACACGCATGTGTGCGAGGCGTTGGCTCTAACTGAACCCAAGCGAGGCGTTGAGCTCTAACTGAACCCGAGCGATTGCACTACAGGCTACGCGTTACTGAACCCGAGCGATCGATTGATGGCTGTTAACTGAACCCGATCGAGCGATTCCTTCGCTACTGCCGCTAACTGAAGCCGATCAATTGGATGAACAATGAGCGTTGTGGGGGGGGGGTGGATGAACAGTGGCGGTGGCGTTGCCTCTGGATGAACAGGACCCCGTGGTGTGGTGGAGGGCTGGATG
>NC_041386.1:24134766-24141343 GCF_002162155.2 Triticum dicoccoides
ACAATAGCCGGTGGAGTAGCGCGCGGTGGAGGCTGGATGAACAGGAGCCTGTGGAGGCTGGAGGAGGTCGACGGTGGAGATGAACAATATCCCGTGGAGTCCCGTTTTGCGGTACGCCACACCCCTCCCGATGAACAGGACCCCCGTTTCGTCCGTAGCGCTCCAACACAAGTCCGTTTTGTCCGTTTTGCGGTACGCCACACCCCTCCCGATCAACAGGACCCCCGTTTTGACCGTAGGAGGTCCGTTTCGTCCATTTTGCAGTACGCCAGACCCCTCCCGATGAACATGATCCCGTTTCGAACATGGCCGGTCGAACACAAGGCCGTTTCCTCCGTTGTGTGGTATGCCAAGCCTCGTTTCCATCGCCTGTTCCGTCCATGCCCTCCCGATGAACACGACCACACATTCCATTCTGACCCAGCCGGTTGGCTCCCACGCGTTCCGTTGCCTCCCGATGAACACGACGCATTCTGTTGCCTCCCCATGAACACGACGCATTCCGTTGTCTCCCCATGAACATGACGACGACGCTGTTTCTCCGTTCCGACCCAGCCATGTCAACGAGCCCTGGCCATACGTATGTGCGAGTAGGCGTTCGAGACCCCGCCCGTATGTACACATACGTGGTCGTATTTTCTTTCTTGCACCCTGGCCGATGTACGTACGTGTACATGCTACGTGCGCGCCTCTACTACGACACGTGCGCGTCTCTACATCCACCAGTATATATGTAAGTACACATTCGCGACCAGAATGACAACGCTACGTACGCTTCGACCAGGTGGGTCCCTACTGTCAGGCACTTCCTTGCGTGCGAAGATGTAGCTGGTGGGTCCCAGCAGTCAGGGGGCGATTGTTTTTTGCCCGGACGCACTTCCTTGTGTGCGAAGGTGTAGCTGATGGGTCCCAGCAGTCAGGGGGGAAACATTTATTTCACGAAATACGATGGCCCGTCCGGTGGGTCCCCACTGTCAGGTGGAGGAATAATTATTTCGCGCGTAATAAGGAGTCACTTCCTTGCTGCGGCCGTGGACCCAGCTGTTAGTGTCTCCACGCACAGTACTCTTCCGATGGAAGTCGGTCGTTGACCACATTGACCACGCCGCGCCGAGAGCACCACGACGATGGACGACGGCAAGGCCTAGGAAGGGGACGACATGGAGGCAGGGAAGACTCGGCAGTTGTTTCCCACGCGGAGGGGAGTAAGACTGTACGAGGGTTTACTGGTTCGTCTGCCGTCGCCGGAGAATAACAGCAGGTGTGGGTGAGTAGAGGGATGGCTAGGCCAGCGATGGGAGTACGGTGGGGCGGTGAGGCCTGCACGGCAGCACAGCCGGCCGCGGGGAGGAGGGAGCAAGCAGTCCCGCCGGTGCTTGTTTGAGCGGCTGGAGCAGGAAGAGCAGAGATTGAAGAAGCACGACGGCCGTTGGATGGACATCCAACAGTCAGTGCTTGTGCGTCAACCTTTTTTTAGGAAAGCCTCAAATCTATGGAAAACAACATACAGCCCATCTGCCATTATTTCTAATAATTTACAGCCCATTTGCTAATTCTTAAGGTTTTTTGGAGCCCATATTCTTTTTGTTAGCATTACAGCCCATATTGTGGCCATGGTTAAAAAATTATATGAAATTTTGCATATTTCGGTGCGGTCCGAACTATTTTTAATCCCAAAATTTCGACTCACATTTAAACTGATTTTAAAAATAAATGTATATCAATATAAAATCCAACAAATTCTCCACGCATAAAAATTAATGTAATTTAAAATCTTGAAATGGAAAAAAAGATATTTGAAACTAATTGCCGGTTTGATGTTTTTTAAAAATGTACAACCCATTTCTCATCACTGATGGGCCATTTTCTCGGCCAACCGAATGAAAGCTCTCCTCGTCTTGAAAGATTTGCAGCCCAACAGGCCTGACAAAGCGACTTACCTGGCAAATCAGAAAAAAACTGGGTTGTGGCCGTGGACCCAGCTGTCAGCCTCTCCACGTACAGTACTCTTCCGATGGAAGTCGTTCCTTGACCACGTTGACCACGCCGCGCGGAGAGCACCACGGCGGTGGACGACGGTGAGGCTTAGGAAGGGGACGACGCGGAGCCGGGGAAGACGCGGCAGTGGAAGCCCGCGCGGAGAGGAGTACGAGGGTTCACTGGTTTGGCTGCGGTGTGAGGCTGCCATCGCCGCAGGGCCTGGCCAGCGGTGGGAATAGTAGGGGGCAGTGAGGCCTCTGCGGCAGCACAGCCGGCCACGGGAGGCAGGAGCATGCGGCATGACCGGCGCTGCTTTGGGCGGCTGGAGCAAGAAGACCAGAGGTTGAAGAAGCACTACGGTCGTTGGATGGACATCCTATGGTCACTGGAGCTAGAATCGTTCATATTGACTAAGTTGACAAAGCCCTTTGTCCCCCTCAACTTAGTAGGCCCACAAGTCAGCCTCCCACCAAGGTGGGTCCCAGCTAGCCGGGGGAGTATTAATTTTTTGTGCGTAATAAGGAGGCACTTCTGGTGGGTCCGTGCTGACAGCGGGGGGAACATTTTTTTCACGAAATACGGTGGCCCGTCTGGTGGGTCCCAGTAGACAGGGGGAAATGATTTTTTTCGCAAAATACTGGTGGCCCGTATGGTGGGTCCCCGCTATCAGGTGGAGGAATAATTATTTTCCGTGTAATAAGGAGGCACTTCCTTGCGGCTGCCGTGGACCCAGCTGTCAGCCTCTCCACGTACAGTACTCTTCCGATGGAAGTCGGTCGTTGACCACATTGACCACGCCGCGCTGAGAACACCACAGCGGTGGACGACGGCGAGGCCTAGGAAGGGGACGACGCGGAGCCGGGCAAGACGCGGGAGTGGATGCCCACGCGGAGAGGAGTGCGAGCGTTCACTGGTTCGGCTATGGTGTGAGGCTGTTGTCGCCGCAGAATAATAGGGGGTGTGGGTGAGTGGAGGGATGGCCTGGCCAGTGGTGGGAGTAGTATGGGGGCGGTGAGGCCTCTGTGGTAGCACAGCCGGCCACGGGAGGCAGGAGCAGGCGGCACGACCGGCGCTGCTTTGGGCGGCTAGAGCAAGAAGACCAGAGGTTGAAGAAGCACTATGGCCGTTGGATGGACATCATACGGTCACTGGAGTATTGACTAAGTTGACAAAGTCCTCCGTCCCCGTCAACTTAGTAGGCCCACAAGTCAGCCCAACAATATGGTGGGTCCCAGCTAGCAGGGGGTATTCATTTTTTGGGCGTAATAAGGAGGCACTTCCTTGCGTGCGAAGATATAGCTGGTGGCTCCGACCTGTCAGCGAGGGGAATGTTTCTTTCGCGAAATACAGAGGCCTTTCCTGTGGGTCCTAGCTGTCAGGTGGAGGACTCATTATTTTGCGCGTAATAAGGAGGCATTTCCTTGCGTGCGGCCGTGGACCCAGATGTCAGCCTCTTCACGTACCACTTCCGATGGATGTCGTTCATTGACCATGTTGACCAGGCCGCACCGAGAGCACCAGGGCGGTGGACGACGACGAGGCCTAGGAAGGGAACGACACGGAGCCAGGGAATACTCGGCAGTTGTTTCCCATGCGGAGGAGTACGAGGGTTTACTGGTTCGTCTGCCGTCGCCGGAGAATAACATCATGTGTGGGTGAGTAGAGGGATGGCTAGGCCAGCGATGGGAGTACGGTGGGGCCGTGAGGCCTGCGCGACAGCATAGCCGGCCGCGGGAGGAGGGAGCAGGCAGTCCCGCCGGCGCTTGGTTGAGCGGCTGGAGCATGAAGAGCAGAGATTGAAGAAGCACGACGGCTGTTGGATGGACATCCAACAGTCACTACTCTCGTGTGTTGACTAAGTTGACAGGGCGTTGCGTGTGCGTCAACCTTTTTTTATGAAAGCATACGCGTCAACCTGTAGTAGGCGCACAAGTCAGCCTCAAATCTATGGAAAATAGCATACAGCCCATCTGCCATTATTTCTAATAATGTACATCCCATTTGCTAATTCTTAAGAATTTTTTTGGAGCCCATCTTCTTTTTGGTAGCATTACACCCCATATTGTGGCCACGGTTAAAAAGTATACGAAATTTTGCATATTTCGGTGCAGTCAACTGTTTTTAATCCAGAAATATCGATTCACATTCAAACTATTTTGAAAAATAATTTATATAAATATAAAATCCAAATAATTGTCCACGCATAAAAATCAATGGAATTTAAGATCTTGTAATGGAAAAAAATTGAAACTAATTCCCGGTTTGATGTGTTTTGAAAATGTACAACCCATTTCTGGGCAAACCGAATGGAACTCTCCTCATCTTGAAGATTTGCAGCCCAGCAGGGCCGATAAAGCAAGTAGGCCTTGTTTGGGTATTTCTTTTAAAAAATAGAACTGCGCTAGCCATTTTCAGCAAGAAAAAAACACAACTGGGCTCATGATGTGGTAAACATAAATAAAACCCTGGCTAGACGGGCCACAGCCCCGCACAGCCCTGTTGTTACCCTGATCCGTCGCTAAAACTAGTATAAATAACAACTGCTTGTTCCTCAAAAAAATGTGTGACTTGCTGGGTCCCTAGTGTCAGCCGCTCATAGTGTAATTCTCTCATTTATTGACTATGTTGACAATGGCGTGAGCCCTAGATGTCCAACCATTAGGAGGAACCATATTTTTGGGCTTGTACTATAGAGGCACTTGCTTGCGTACTGCCATGACGCTGGTGGGTCCCTACTGTCATCCTCTCCACGTACAGTCATCTCCTTGTTCCTCTCGGTTGTTGACGACGTTGACAACGCAAGAGGGCGGCGCACCACGCACGGCGAGCGAACCAAGGCCGCAAGGCGGAGGACGACAGCGAGGCCTCGGATGAAACGAACAGGAGCCGTTGAAGATGCGCTGGTCTAGTCGCAGGCGGAGGGGAGTACGAGGGTTCACTGGTTCGGGCGTGGGTGCGTGTTGGGGCTGACGTCGCCGGAGAATAACAAGACGTGTGGGGGAATAGAGGGAGGGACTGGCCAACGTTGGAGGGTACATACGGTAGGGCGGCGGAGGCGCAACCAGCCATGGAAGGTGGGAGCAGGCGGAGCCGACAGGGTGGTTTGGTTCGGGCGGCTGGAGGAAGAAGAAGACAAGAGATAGAAGATACACGACAGATGTTGGATGTCAATCCAACGGCTGGTAGGCAGAATCGTTTGTTGACTGGCTAGTAAGTCGACACCACCTTGGATAGGCTATTTCCTCGCGGGTCCCAAATGTCAAAATCCAAATCTGTCATGGTCATGCAGCCTTTCCTATGAAAATTTACAGCCCATTTGATGTGCTAGTTCGAAATAAGTTTGTGGGTGCTGGTGGGGGCTAATCACTTGGCTCCTGTAATGCACAGTCAGCTCAAGGAGCCGGCAAGAGTGATGTTATTTCCCTTGGTTGGGATTTGTTACAATATTTCACTCTAAATTAAATGAATGGCAAGCCATTTGCCTTGTTTCAAAGAAAATATGACAGTCACAGCCGAGTTGAAAAGGGCAGGAACATCTAACTCCAGCTTACAAACTGTACAAAAGCACGAGGGTTAATTGTCCATCAGGTTTACAAAAAAACCAGATTGAAAAGGACAACAACATCTAACTCCAGCACTGTTTTCGGCAGTCACAGTCAAATGGATCGGTCAGGTCCATAGAATGAACATCCTGGGTCGTAAAATTTACTGGATTATGACCACAATATGTTGTAAATAGAAGCCCGGCACGTTCAGAAGCTCTTTTGCCCACCTAAAACTCCTTTTTTTGCTCTTCGACATACCCATATGTCAATTCAGTAAATATATGGGCTTTTGAATTGATTTTACTATTTACTAGTGTGGATGGGCTGTTTTGTCTTGGGCCCGGAGAAACAATTACTACTAGTACAGTGGAGACACTCTACAGCTATCCAGAAAAACAATTACTACTAGTACAGTGGAGACACTCTACCACTTCTGGCTCCTCCTAGGTCATTGAAACGTCTCCCTCTACTGAATGCCGTTATACTTTTGTTCACCGACATGCAGGCCATGCAGCGCGCGGGCCCAAATGCCATCCACCAAATTAGAAGGCAATATGCAGGCGGAGAGTCACCCCGGTCGTAGCACAGTAGTAACGAGCCGTCGTATCACAAAACCCCACCTCCCCGCAGTCTAAGTTTGACGGACGAAGCAACCATCATTTCACTCTTCGCTGAATCCCCTTCTCCCTCACCGTCTTTAAGAAAGGCAACACTCGCATGTGCCACTGTTCTTCTCTTCAAACGAAGGGAAGGTAAGCGGATCTGTGATGTTGGTATATTTTTCGTTCAGAGAAAAAAAAGAACTTTTGCAAAGCAGTAACCGATCCTCACTCTCTCTTTTTTTTCATTGTCATTGCGATTGTGTTTTCCTTTCAGTGGTCTCCTAGTATTCGTCAGTTTCATGATGGACCAAGGAGAACCAGACAAAGATCTGCCGATATTGGAGCAGACGCCGGAGGCTGATCCCCACGAGACAGAGAGCTCCAAGAAGATGGAGGCAACCACCGAGCTGACCCCAGATACGCTCACGACCACTACTGAGATGGTCAACG
>NC_041386.1:24141766-24145387 GCF_002162155.2 Triticum dicoccoides
TGTGGTTTTTCATCTAAGTATGTGGTGATTTTTTTAGAAAAAGAAGTATGTGGTGATTAATAATGCAAAATTTTATTAGCTTAGATGCCATGCTATACATAGTGGTTTAAATAACTTGTGTTTCTTATACTGAAAAGTAATTCAGAATTTCTTTCTGTTTCAATTAGAGCCCTGATGCAGACAAGGATTGTGTGGTTGTACATGTCACTCGCTATGAGGTGGACGACCTGAATATACGCACTGGGAAAATAGAGTTCTTAGGCTGTTGGATCCTGGAAGCCATTTGTGGTTATACCAATGAAGAGTTGTATTCCAGCCTCACTGTTATCGGGCGTGTTGTCCAGGGTGTACTGAAGCACAAGAAGTTCAAAGCTACTCCTTCGTTTGTGAGGCATACTATTCTTGTCAAGCTTACGGAGGAAGATGATGTGGCATGCCTCCACAAACAAGTTTATCAGTGGCAAGGCCACAAGGTTGTCTTCGTGAAGGTTCACAGGATTGAGCTGCTGCGGGACGTCCTCGATGATGTTCATGGCAAGGTCCGTCTTGTGTCCAGCCCAAATTAGACCGAGGCAAGAAATAGTTGCCCCAGCTAGTGTTTAATAGTAGTTTGGATTGTGTCTAATTATCCGAACCTTGCCTGTTATCGACCCCTCTGGGGCTAGTACTCTGTTTGAATCCGTCTATGGGAACTGCTTCTACTTTTGTGTGCCCGTGAATCATGTGAGAACCATCGTAATTGTTGCCGAAACAGATGCATCCTCACTAGTTTTTTCATGAATATGGCATGGTAAGACATAAGTTGTCACGGTTTATCATACGAGCAGTGTGTGTTTTGATGAAATAGAGCACTCGTTCGAGAACCGTGCGCCGACGTATACATAAGTACTTGTAAACACCGTTGGTGCTACCCCACTTGTAAGCAGTTGTGCAAAACACAGCACATTGGCTCAGCTCGCTTCAACACTAGGCTATCGACCAGCTAACAATCAACAATTTGATGTCTGACATATAAGCAACTATGTATCTTGTTACACTGGTTCATGCAGTTAATTGAGGCCACAATGTAATAAATTCCAAACGTTCACACGCTAGTCCAGCGCTCATGTGGAACACTCACATTAAACTCGTCTTCATAAAAAACTTGAAAAGCATAAGTTAAGCAATTTTATACATCTCAATGATTCATAGAACATAACAAACATATACTAGTTCATAGCAAAAGACAAAGTTGTGAGAAGGTTTACAAATCAGGAAAAAACAAGCAAGGCTTCTCTGACCAAAGGGCCTCCCGGCAGGCTTAAATTTCCTGGAGTTCACTCTGGTTTTTTCTTGTTGCCACCATTCAGGGTTAGGTTCTCTCATTCCAGAATAACCAATTATAATTGTGGTCTCAGCTGGAATGCTGAACTGAACCATGCAGTGTACTGACCAGCTGAAATGCTTGTGCATTCCACTAAATTTAAGCACCGCTATTTGCAGAAATAAGCAGACCACAATGCCTCTTGTCCGCGCACCTGTCCAAAAAACCGCCGTGCAGCCGTGCGAGCTAGTCCTCGGTCCATGGATGAACTGGTAGAAAGTGCATTCCGGACTAGGATGCAGTTGTTTTCGCTCGTCCCTGCACTACTGTAGCGACCCGACCTCAAACGGTCAAGTCTCCGTGCTTCAGTGTCATCCCTGGATCGGTAATGCTGATACACACAGTACTCGAGGGATTTATAACAGAGTAGCAATCACACACTTATTACATCGAATGTCTCAAAAGAGAACTTATTACAATAATATGGCTTAAGGCCATCTAATACGATAACAGCGGAAGGCTTGGAAGATAAAGTGAGTCCATCAACTCCAACTGCATAGCTGAGCTGCACGGCAACGACCTAAGGAACCTTACTCCTCGTCTGAAAAGTCTACAACATAATACATTGCAGCTCGAAAATGGGTCAGCACATGGAATATGCTGGCAATATAACACAGTAGAGCAAGAACAGAATAATGCTATCACTACATGCATATTTGGCTGGTGGAAAGCTCTATGTTTATAGTTTTTTTTTGCGAAAAGCCAATTTTTCCCTACAACAAAGGAATAGATTTTAATTTAACTATCATGGTGGTTGAAACATCATTGAGAAGGTTCCTCCAACTCAATCCCAATTAAAGTAATTAACAACCCAACAATATTAATTAAGAGTGATGAGATACTTAAGATACTCCAAGTACTAGATACTCAAGATTGTCCATAACCGGGGACACGGCTAACCATGATTAGATTGTACACTCTGCACAGGTTTGCGCACTTTTCCCCACAAGACTCGATCGCCTCCGTTAGATTTCTCGCACTTCATGATATTTGAGAAACGGATGACCGAGACACAGTCTTTCAGAAACATTAACTCTCTACTCCGGGCGGACCATACCAAACCTACAACCCTCTACCTGCTGATCCACCTCTTCAAGAGCTTCATGTAACTTACTCAACTATGCTAGAGCCCATAATAGCTTGTGGCTGCACACGGAAGTTTCTAGCATGAATAATCTCAGTTCCCTTTGAGCCTGGGTGGCGGTCCATAGGAGAATCACACGGAACCCCGGGATTTCCAAAAATACAGGCAACACTGGGTACTTCAGGTGCCTCAATCCACCCAGATGTGTATTTAAGTTGCCACCTTAAGTTGAACCATTAATTAACAATCTCACATCTGTCATGGATTTCACTGAAACCCAAACCATGTCTACGAGCATAGCATAGCAATATAAGCAACGCGTAGAAGTAACTCCCAAGGGTTTGATATAACAGGGCAATAGGTTCTACCTCAACAACTACTTCCCAACCCACAAGTTAATGACATCCTATTCATGCAATGTTTGAGGATTGATTCTAATGCATAAAAACTGGGTATGGAAAGAGTATGATCAATGTGTTACTTGCCTTGCTAACGATCCGCGAAACCTAGGGACTCATAGTAGCACCCTTCGCACTCCGGGAATTCTATCGCAAACAAACAATAGCATACATAACCAACAAGCAGAGATGCACGGGCAAAACTCAAATAAGAGAGATTGACCAGAAAGTTCAACATAAGAACTCCGGTTTATAAAAAGAATCAAATCGAACGGAGCAACGAAACTCAAACGGCGAAAGAAACAAGATCCCTTTACTAATCTGAACTAAAGTCAAATTTTACAGTACCAAAACCTTGTTTAAGTTGATTAAACAGAAAGAGGGTCTCGAGACGAAGATCTAGGCGCTTGAATCGCCTGATTCCAATAAACGAGCGAAAAGATAAACTGAAACGAAAATCAGATCAGAAATCACGATCGAGAATAATCGTGGAAAAATCCGATAAGAAAACTGACGAACAGACTAACGAACGAGCGTTCGTTATCTGTAACTAACGTCCGAAAACCGTTCGTTAAAACGAACATACGGACGAACGTCCGCTAAGTAGCAGAACCGGGAAAAACCGGTGAACCGATCTAAAAAAACAAACTAGGGTTTAAAAAACAATCGGTTTTCAAAAAACCCGGCGGCGGCGGATCGGCGCGTTACCTCTCCGGCGAGGCAGCTCCGGCGAGGCGGGGCTTGGGCGGCGGGCTTGCGGGGCGGCGGGGCGGGTC
>NC_041386.1:24145960-24154198 GCF_002162155.2 Triticum dicoccoides
GTCGGCGGCGTGGGGCAGCTGCAGTGCGGGCGGCGGCAGGCGGCGGCGCGGGCTGCGGCGGCGGGGCTGGCGAGGGTTGCGGCGGCGGCGACTTGGGGCTCCAGGGGGGGCCCCGGGGTGGGTTTTTAAAGGGGAGGGCGGGGCGGCGGCTCGGACTCTTCCGAGTCCGGTGGCGGCACGGGACGGGGAAGGCGGTGGCGCGGGGTTGGGCCGGCCTGGCTCGGCTGGGCTTCGGCCCGGTCGGGCGCTGGAAGTTTTTTTAAATAATTCTGCCTAACAGAAAATAAATCCTAGAAAATAAAATAAAAATCTAAAAATGCCAAAATAAATTTTCACCGTCTAAATAAAATATTTAGAACGAGATGAACATTTTCTTGGCCCTAAAATGCAATTTTGAAAACGTGCAATTTTTTCTAATGCAAATAAAATCCAAAGAAAATCAAATAAAATCAAATAAACGATTTTAATATTTTTCCTCCAATATTTCAATTATTTTGGAGAAGTCATGTTATTTCCTCTCATATGTTTTAATATGAAATATTTTTTGGAGAGAAAAATTATTAAAATAAAAAATCCTCGTTTCATTATTTGATAACAATCAAATATGAAAACCGGGAAATCCCCAACTCTCTCCGAGGGTCCTTGAGTTGCTTAGGATCTCGAGGATTGCGGAACAAAAATGCAATAAAATATGATATGCATGAATGACCTATGTATAACATTCCAAATTGAAAATTTGGGATGTTACAAACCTACCCCCCTTAAGATGAATCTCGCCCTCGAGATTCGGGTTGGCTAGAAAATAGGTGTGGGTGGTCTTTGCGAAGATCATCCTCTCGTTCCCAGGTGGCTTCATCCTCGGTATGGTGGCTCCACTGAACTTTGCAAAACTTGATAACCTTGCTGCGGGTGACTCGGCTGGCAAACTCAAGAATCTTAACTGGCTTTTCCTCATAAGTCGAATCACTGTCCAACTGAATCGCCTCCAAGGGTACCGTATCTCTTAACGGTATATCGGCCATCTCAGCATGACACTTCTTCAACTGCGAAACGTGGAACACATCATGAACCCCTGACAGTCCTTCAGGTAACTCCAACTTGTAGGCAACTTCTCCCGTACGTTCCAAAAATACGATACGGTCCTACAAATCTTGGGGCTAACTTTCCCTTAACTCCAAAACGTTTCACTCCTCGTAAGGGTGATACTCGCAGATATGCTCTATTTCCAATTTCATAGGTTACCTCCTTGCGTTTCGGGTCTGCATAACTCTTCTGCCTGGACTGAGCTATCTTCAGTCTGTCACGAATCAGCTTAACCTTCTCTTCAAACTCCTTGATCAGGTCTGGTCCAAACAACTATCTGTCTCCTACTTCATCCCACATCAACGACGTTCTGCACCTTCGTCCATACAGGGCTTCGAACGGTGCCATATTCAAACTGGCTTGGTAGCTATTGTTGTATGAGAACTCTGCGTAAGGCAAATTGTCATCCCAACTAGATCCATAATCTAGCGCACATGCTCTCAACATGTGCTCCAAAATCTGGTTGACTCTCTCGGTCTGTCCATCCATCTCGGGTGAAACATTGTACTAAACTCCAATCTCATTCCCAAAGTTTGGTGTAGCTAATGCCAAAACTTCGAGGTAAACTGTGTTCCTCTATCTGATACGATGGTCCTCGGAACTCCATGCAGACATACGATCCTGGACATATATATCTTGGCCAACTTCGCACTTGTATAAGTGGTTTTCACTGGGATAAAGTGAGCCACTTTGGTCAAGCGATCAACTACTACCCATATAGAATCATATCCTGATTTGGTCCTGGGCAATCCGGTGATAAAATCCATGCGAAGTTTATCCCACTTCCACTCGGGTATCGGCATAGGCTATAACAATCCTGCTGGCTTTTGATGCTCTGCCTTCACTCTCTGACATACATCACATACGACTACATACTCTGCAATATCCTTCTTCATCCCCGTCCACCAGAAACGTTCCTTCAAATCCAAATACATCTTGGTGTTTCCTGGGTGTATTGAGTATGGTGAGTCATGAGCCTCCTGAAGTATTAACTTCCTAATCTCTGGGTTATTGGGCACATAAAGTCGGTCCTCAAACCATAAGGTGTCGTGCTCATCCTCACGAAAACCTTTGGCCTTTCCTTTGCTCATTCTCTCTTTTATCTCGGCAATCTCTTTGTCATCCTTCTGAGCTTCCCGAATCTTACCCAACAATGTCGACTGAACCTCCATTGTTGCAACAAAACCTCTAGGAACAATCTCTAATCTAAGTTCCATGATATTCTCTGCCAACTCCTTCGGTAATCTCGTACTTGCTAGGATGTTAGCATAACTCTTCCGGCTCAAAGCGTCTGCTACGACGTTGGCCTTACCTGGATGATAGTGCAGCTTCATGTCATAATCCTTTATAAGCTCCAACCATCTCCTCTGCCTAAGGTTCAGCTCCTTCTGTGTGAAGATGTACTTCAAACTCTTATGATCCGTGTACACATCACAACGATTTCCAATAAGGTAATGCCTCCAAGTCTTCAATGCATGCACTACGGCTGCTAGCTCCAAATCATGCGTGGCGTAATTCAACTCGTGAGGTTTTAGTTGTCGCGAGGCATACGAAACAACTCTTCTGTCCTGCATAAGCACACTTCCAAGTCCTAAGCGAGAGGCATCACAATACACTTGGAATTCCTTCCGTATATCTGGCAGGGTCAGCACTAGGGCTGTAGTCAAATGTTTCTTCAACTCCTGGAAACTTGCCTCGCAGTCTTCCGTCCATTTAAACTTAGTATGCTTCTTCAATAATTCAGTCATTGGCTTCGCAATCTTGGAAAAGATCTCAATGAATCTCCGATAGTATCCTGCGAGTCCAAGAAAACTATGGATCTCGCTAACTGAAGTGGGTGCCAACCATTCAGTGACTGACTGAACCTTGCTAGGGTCTACTGCTATACCTTCTCCTGATATAACATGTCCAAGGAATCCGACTTACTTCAACCAAAACTCGCATTTGCTGAACTTGGCATACAACTGGTGTTCCCTGAGTTTCTCGAGAACTAATCGCAAATGCTCCTTGTGCTCCTCTTCATTCTTCGAATATACCATTATATCATCAATAAACACCACAACAAACTTGTCCAAATATTCCATGAATACTTTGTTCATCATGCTCATGAAATAGGCAGGAGCGTTAGTCAGTCCAAACGACATGACCGTATACTCGTACAATCCGTACCGCGTGGTGAATGCTGTCTTTGGTATATCTTTCTCTCGAATCTTCAACTGGTGGTATCCCAATCGCAAATCGATCTTCGAAAACACCTTAGCTCCTTGCAGCTGATCAAACAGATCATTAATCATCAGCAGTGGGTACTTGTTCTTAATCGTCACTTCATTCAGGGCCCGATAATCAATAACCATTCTTAGGGATTTATCCTTCTTCTCAACCAAAAGTACTGGGGCTCCCCAAGGTGATGAACTCCTTCGAATGTAACCTTTCTCCAATAACTCCTTGATCTGTTTCTTAATCTCCTCCAGATCATTTGCGGGCATCCGATAGGGTCTCTTGGATATTGGCCCGGTACCTGGCAATAGCTCTATCAAAAACTCGATGTCTCTATCCGGTGGCATGCCTGGTAACTCCTCTGGAAAAACATCCGGGTAATCCTTCACTACAGGCACTTCCTACTGAACAACTCCCGTGAGGGTATTCACTTGGCTCCTTCTGGGCACATGCCTAGATACATACTTAATCCTTTTTCCCTCCGGGGTGGTGAGGTAAATCGACTTACTAGCACAGTTAATGCTTCCTCCATACTTTGACATCTAGTCCATGCCTAATATCACATCCAATCCTTGTGACTCCAAGATAATTAGGTCGGACGGAAAAACATGTGTGCCAATGGTTAGGGGTATCTGGTCGCACCATCGACTAGCCATATACTCTGCTCCAGGTGAACTCACTAAAAGAGGGGTCCTAAGGGTTTGGGTTGGTAGTCTAAACTTATCCACGAATCCCCTTGATATGTATGAATGCGATGCACTAGTATCAAAAATAACAAGAGCGGTAAATGACTTAACCAAAAACTTACCTATAACCGCGTCTGGCTGGTCTTCAACCTCCTCCAGGTTAACGTGGTTCACTTGTTCTTTGTTGAATGGATTGGTCTTCTTCCCAGCGCTCCCATTTCTGTTTCCATTCTTCCCTTCAGGGCACTCCGTGGCACAGTCGTCCCGCACTTAAAGCAAGTAATGTGACTTAGGTCTCTTTTGGCGGGTGTGGCTGGATTGGAGCGGTTCTGATTGTTGTTGGCTCCGTTCCCATTCCAATTCTTAGAACCATTGTGGTTATGCGATCCTCCTCCGGTGTGGTTATGACCTCCATGGTTATGAACAAGTCCTCCCGAGTTCGGGGTTAGGCGAGGCTTCTGCTGAGCTCCTGAGTTATACCTCCTTTGTCCATACTTCCTCTTACGGCTCTCAATCTGCTGCTGCTTCCCTTCAATCATAAGAGCCTTATCTACCAACTCCTGGTAGTTTTTGAAGGTTTTTACCATCAACTGCATGCTCATCTCGTCATTCAGCCCTTCCATAAACTTCTCCTGCTTCGCGGCATCTGTGGCCACATCGTCAGGGGCATAGCGAGATAACTTGCTAAACTCATCCACGTATTGAGCCATAGTATGGTTCCCCTGGCATAAGTTGCGAAACTCGCGCTTCTTAATATTCATAGCTCCAGTTGAGACATGGGCTGTGCGTAAAGCTTGCTGAAACTGGTCCCAGGTGACGTTGGCTATGGGGAAAGTGGCCGTGTAATTCTCCCACCATGAGGCTGCTGGTCCATCCAATTGATGTGCGGCAAAGCGCACCTTCTCAGCATCTGTGCAACCTGCGGTGGTCAACTCCCTTCCAATACGGCGTAGCCAATCATCAGCAACTACAGGCTCGGTGCTACTAGAAAACACCGGCGGCTGTAACTTTAGAAAACGGGCTAGGTTGTCAACTGGCGGCGGGTTGTTGTTGTTGTTGTTGTTGCCCTAGTTCTGAACTAGCAATTGCATCAAGGTGTTCTGCTGCTGGATCAACTGAGTGAGCTCCGGTGGGAAGGCAAAATCGGTGTCACGTCTCGGAGGCATCTGATGGGTTTAGATGGAAGAGATCGGAATAAAAAGGGGTCTAATGAGAAAGCACCACCCATATGCACATGAGACAAACACAATCATTTCACTGAATCAATCAAGCAAGGGCATACAAGCGGTCTAGAACTATCGCAAAAGTGCTCAACTACTACTAAATACATGGGGAAATACTACTAATATGTGGTGGTCATCTAGAAATTTTGATCGGTGGAAGACTCCATGATATCTGCTCCAGCTTCATCTTCAAAGTCATCATCACTATTGTCGGGGTCCGAGTCGGTGTCGTCGATGATGATGTAGTCCTTCGAGCGAATCTCCTTGGGTTCTTCATCTTCTCCTCCTGGTGCGGGGTCTCCCAGGAATACTCCGATCTTCTTAACCAGGTCGTCATTCTTCTCCAGTAGCGTCTTAATTTCCTCCTCATATCCATCGCGTGTAAACTTGAGTTCTTCCTCCAGTTCGATGATCCTAGTCTTCGCCTTCTTCAAGTCCATCATGTCTGCGCACATTTGGTTCTCCTGACGTCGAATGTGCTGGTTTAGCTCCTGGATGAAAGCTGCAATGGATCTATCGTTCTTGGTGCTGATCACTTCCCATTGCTCGTCTCGGCACCCACAAATCTGATAGATAGTGTCCTTAAGATCCTTTTTTTAGACTTCTCCAATGCGTCCCATGGTAATGTGGGCTGCCATGCTCTTGCCTAGACTCCAGGTGGGTGCTTCGAAAGAAAATTCTATGGGTTTAGAGGTTGGCGAGAACGTCCTTCCTGGAACTTGTACTTGAATCATCCAACGCTCCTCTTCTGGTAAGGTGGCGTTGTATGTCCCGGTGAAGCTTGGTATTTCAATGTTCAAGTACCTAGTGACTTCCTTCAAATGGCATCCAAAAGGTGTGTCTTCATCCGGCTGTGCAAACTTGTTCTTCATCTCCGCCATCCTAAGGAGTAGAAAATGGAAAGGAGTCAGAAATCAGTAGAGAAGAGTGACCTAGGGTTTTTATCTAAGTGGTCGTGTCATACACTCTGCGTGTGCTCTAATACCATCTTGTAGCGACCCGACCTCAAACGGTCAAGTCTCTGTGCTTCAATGTCATCCCTGGATCGGTAATGCCAACACACACAGTACTCGAAGGATTTATAACAGAGTAGCAATCACACACTTATTACATCGAATGTCTCAAAAGAGAACTTATTACAATAATATGGCTTAAGGCCATCTAATACAATAACAGCGGAAGGCTTGGAAGATAAAGTGAGTCCATCAACTCCAACGACATAGCTGAGCTGCATGGCAACGACCTAACGAACCTTACCACTCGTCTGAAAAGTCTGCAACATAATACGTTGCATCCCAAAAACAGGCCAACACATGGAATACGCTGGCAATATAACACAGTAGAGCAAGAACAGAATAATGCTATCACTACATGCATATTTGGCTGGTGGAAAGCTCTATGGTTATAGTTTTTTTTGCGAAAAGCTAAATTTCCCCTACAATAAAGGAATAGATTTTAATTTAACTATCATGGTGGTCGGAACATCATCGAGAAGGTTCCTCCAACTCAATCCCAATTAAAGTAACTAACAACCCAACAATATTAATTAAGAGGGATGAGATACTTAAGATACTCCAAGTACTAGATACTCAAGATTGTCCATAACTGGGGACACGACTAACCATGATTAGATTGTACACTCTGCAGAGGTTTGCACACTTTTCCCCACAAGACTTGATCGCCTCCATTAGATTTCTCGCACTTCATGATGTTTGAGAAACGGATGACCGAGACACAGTCTTTCAGAAACATTAACTCTCTACTCCGGGCGGACCATACCAAACCTACAACCCTCTACCTGCTGATCCACCTCTTCAAGAGCTTCACGTAACTTACTCAACTATGCTAGAGCCCATAATAGCTTGTGGCTGCACACGGAAGTTTCTAGCATGAATAATCTCAGTTCCCTTTGAGCCTGGGTGGCGGTCCATAGGAGAATCACACGGAACCCCGGGATTTCCAAAAATACAGGCAATACTGGGTACTCCAGGTGCCTCAATCCACCGAGATGTGTATTTAAGTTGCCACCTTAAGTTGAACCATTAATTAACAATCTCAGATCTATCATGGATTTCACTCAAACCCAAACCACGTCTATGAACATAGCATAGCAATATAAGCAACGCGTAGAAGTAACTCCCAAGGGTTTGATATAACAGGGCAATAGGTCCTACCCTAACAACTACTTCCCAACCCACAAGTTAATGACATCCTATTCATGCAATGTTTGAGGATTGATTCTAATGCATAAAAACTGGGTATGGAAAGAGTATGATCAATGTGTTACTTGCCATGCTGACGATCCGCGAAACCTAGGGACTCGTAATAGCACGCTTCGCACTCCGGGAATTCTATCGCAAACAAACAATAGCATACATAAGCAACAAGTAGAGATGCATGGGCAAAACTCAAATAAGAGAGATTGAACAGAAAGTTCAACTTAAGAACTCCGGTTTGCAAAAAGAATCAAATCGAACGGAGCAACGAAACTCAAACGGCGAAAGAAACAAGATCCGTTTACTAATCTGAACTAAAGCCAAATTTTACAGTACCGAAATCTTGTTTAAGTTGATTAAACAGAAAGAGGGTCTCGAGACGAAGATCTAGGCGCTTGAATCGCCTGATTCCGATAAACGAGCGAAAAGATAAACTGAAACGAAAATCGGATCAGAAATCGCGATCGAGAATAATCGCGGAAAAATCCGATAAAAAGAAAACTGACGAACAAACTAACGAACGAGCGTTCGTTATCTGTAACTAACGGGCGAAAACCGTTCGTTAAAACGAACATACGGACGAACGTCCGCTAAGTAGCAGAACCGGGAAAAATCGGCGAACCGATCTAAAAAAACAAACTAGGGTTTTTTTTTAAAAACCGAATCGGTTTTCAAAAAAATCGACGGCGGCGGATCGACGCGTTACCTCTCCAGCGAGGCAGCTCCAGCGAGGCGAGGCTTGGGCGGCGGGCTTGCGGGGCGGCGGGGTGGCTCGGTGGCGCGGGGCCGCTGCAGCGCGGGCAGCGGCAGGCG